>NW_027650151.1:0-150000 GCF_965287045.1 Carcharhinus amblyrhynchos
CAGACTCCTGTTTCCCCGCCTCTGTTTCCAGACTCCTCTTTCTCACCCTCTGTTTCCAGGCTCCTGTTTCTGCCCCACTGTTTCCAGACTCCTCTTTCTGCCCCTCTGTTTCCAGCCTCCTGTTACTCCCCCTCTGTTTCCAGACTCCTGTTTCTCCCCCTCTGTTTCCAGGCTCCTGTTTCTGCCCCTCTGTTTCCAGACTCCTGTTTCTGCCCCTCTGTTTCCAGCCTCCTGTTTCTGCCCCTCTGTTTCCAGCCTCCTGTTTCTCCCCCTCTGTTTCAAGACTCCTGTTTCTCCTCCTCTGTTTACAGACTCCTGTTTCTCCCCATCTGTTGTCAGACTCCTGTTTCTGCCCCTCTGTTTCCAGACTCCTGTTTCTCCCCCTCTGTTTCCAGACTCCTGTTTCTCCCCCTCTGTTTCCAAACTCCTGGTTCTGCCCCTCTGTTTCCAGACTCCTGTTTCTGCCCCTCTGTTTCCAGACTTCTGTTTCTCACCCTGTGTTTCCAGACTCCTGTTTCTCCCCCTCTCTTTCCAGCCTCCTGTTTCTCCCCATCTGATTGCAGGCTCCTGTTTCTGCCCCTCTGTTTCCAGCCTCCTGTATCTCCCCCTCTGTTTCCAGACTCCTGTTTCTCCCCCTCTGTTTCCAGACTCCTGTTTCTGCCCCTCTGTTTCCAGACTCCTGTTTCTGCCCCTCTGTTTCCAGCCTCCTGTTTCTGCCCCTCTGTTTCCAGCCTCCTGTTTCTCCCCCTCTGTTTCCAGACTCCTGTTTTTCCTCCTCTGTTTTCAGACTCCTGTTTCTGCCCCTCTGTTTCCAGACTCCTGTTTCCCCGCCTCTGTTTCCAGACTCCTCTTTCTCACCCTCTGTTTACGGACGCCTGTTTCTCCCCATCTGTTTTCAGACTCCTGTTTCTGCCCCTCTGTTTCCAGACTCCTGTTTCTCCCCCTCTGTTTCCAGACTCCTGTTTCTCCCCCTCTGTTTCCAGACTCCTGTTTCTCCCACTCTGTTTCCAGACTCCTGTTTCTCCCCCTCTGTTTCCAGACTCCTGTTTCTCCCCCTCTGTTTCCAGTCTCCTGTTTCTCCACCTCTGTTTCCAGACTCCTGTTTCTCACCCTCTGTTTCCAGGCACCTGTTTCTCCCCCTCTGTTTCGAGCCTCCTGTTTCTGCCCCTCTGTTTCTAGCCTCCTGTTTCTCCCCCTCTGTTTCCAAACTCCTGTTTCTGCCCCTCTGTTTCCAGACGCCTGTTTCTCCCCCTCTGTTTCCAAACACCTGTTTCTGCCCCTCTGTTTCCAGACTCCTGTTTCTGCCCCTCTGTTTCCAGACTCCTGTTTCTGCCCCTCTGTTTCCAGACGCCTGTTTCTCCCCCTCTGTTTCCAGACTCCTGTTTCTCACCCTCTGTTTCCAGCCTCCTGTTTCTCACCCTCTGTTTCCAGCCTCCTGTTTCTCCCCCTCTGCTTCCAGACTCCTGTTTCTGCCCCACTGTTTCCAGACTCCTGTTTCTCACCCTCTGTTTCCAGACTCCTGTTTCTGCCCCTCTGTTTCAAGACTCCTGTTTCTGCCCCTCTGTTTCCAGACTCCGGATTCTGCCCCTCTGTTTCCAGACTCCTGTTTCTCCCCCTCTGTTTCCAGACTCTTGTTTCTGCCCCTCTGTTTCCAGACTTCTGTTTCTCACCCTGTGTTTCCAGACTCCTGTTTCTCCCCCTCTGTTTCCAGACTCCTGTTTCTCCCCCTCTGTTTCCAGTCTCCTGTTTCTCCACCTCTGTTTCCAGACTCCTGTTTCTCACCCTCTGTTTCCAGGCACCTGTTTCTCCCCCTCTGCTTCGAGCCTCCTGTTTCTGCCCCTCTGTTTCCAGCCTCCTGTTTCTCCCCCTCTGTTTCCAAACTCCTGATTCTGCCCCTCTGTTTCCAGACGCCTGTTTCTCCCCCTCTGTTTCCAAACTCCTGGTTCTGCCCCTCTGTTTCCAGACTCCTGTTTCTGCCCCTCTGTTTCCAGACTTCTGTTTCTCACCCTGTGTTTCCAGACTCCTGTTTCTCCCCCTCTCTTTCCAGCCTCCTGTTTCTCCCCATCTGATTCCAGGCTCCTGTTTCTGCCCCTCTGTTTCCAGCCTCCTGTATCTCCCCCTCTGTTTCCAGACTCCTGTTTCTCCCCCTCTGTTTCCAGACTCCTGTTTCTGCCCCTCTGTTTCCAGACTCCTGTTTCTGCCCCTCTGTTTCCAGCCTACTGTTTCTGCCCCTCTGTTTCCAGCCTCCTGTTTCTCCCCCTCTGTTTCCAGACTCCTGTTTTTCCTCCTCTGTTTTCAGACTCCTGTTTCTGCCCCTCTGTTTCCAGACTCCTGTTTCCCCGCCTCTGTTTCCAGACTCCTCTTTCTCACCCTCTGTTTACGGACGCCTGTTTCTCCCCATCTGTATTCAGACTCCTGTTTCTGCCCCTCTGTTTCCAGACTCCTGTTTCTCCCCCTCTGTTTCCAGACTCCTGTTTCTCCCCCTCTGTTTCCAGACTCCTGTTTCTCCCACTCTGTTTCCAGACTCCTGTTTCTCCCCCTCTGTTTCCAGTCTCCTGTTTCTCCACCTCTGTTTCCAGACTCCTGTTTCTCCCCATCTGTTTCCAGGCTCCTGTTTCTGCCCCTCTGTTTCCAGCCTCCTGTATCTCCCCCTCTGTTTCCAGACTCCTGTTTCTCCCCCTCTGTTTCCAGACTCCTGTTTCTGCCCCTCTGTTTCCAGACTCCTGTTTCTGCCCCTCTGTTTCCAGCCTCCTGTTTCTGCCCCTCTGTTTCCAGCCTCCTGTTTCTCCCCCTCTGTTTCCAGACTCCTGTTTCTCCTCCTCTGTTTTCAGACTCCTGTTTCTGCCCCTCTGTTTCCAGACTCCTGTTTCCCCGCCTCTGTTTCCAGACTCCTCTTTCTCACCCTCTGTTTCCAGGCTCCTGTTTCTCGCCCTCTGTTTCCAGACTCCTGTTTCTGCCCCTCTGTTTCCAGACTCCTGTTTCTCCCCCACTGTTTCCAGACTCCTGTTTCTGCCCTTCTGCTTCCAGACTCCTGTTTCTCACCCTCTGTTTCCAGTCTCCTCTTTCTGCCCCTCTGTTTCCAGCCTCCTGTTTCTGCCCCTCTGTTTCCAGTCTCCTGTTTCTCTCCCTCTGTTTCCAGACTCCTGTTTCTCCCCCTCTGTTTCCAGACTCCTGTTTCTGCCCCTCTGCTTCCAGACTCCTGTTTCTCACCCTCTGTTTCCAGTCTCCTCTTTCTGCCCCTCTGTTTCCAGCCTCCTGTTTCTTCCCCTCTGTTTCCAGTCTCCTGTTTCTCTCCCTCTGTTTCCAGACTCCTGTTTCTCCCCCTCTGTTTCCAGACTCCTGTTTCTGCCCCTCTGTTTCCAGACTCCTGTTTCTGCCCCTCTGTTTCCAGACTTCTGTTTCTCACCCTGTGTTTCCAGACTCCTGTTACTCCCCCTCTCTTTCCAGCCTCCTGTTTCTCCCCATCTGTTTCCAGGCTCCTGTTTCTGCCCCTCTGTTTCCAGCCTCCTGTATCTCCCCCTCTGTTTCCAGACTCCTGTTTCTCCCCCTCTGTTTCCAGACTCCTGTTTCTGCCCCTCTGTTTCCAGACTCCTGCTCCTGCCCCTCTGTTTCCAGCCTCCTGTTTCTGGCCCTCTGTTTCCAGCCTCCTGTTTCTCCCCCTCTGTTTCCAGACTCCTGTTTCTCCTCCTCTGTTTTCAGACTCCTGTTTCTGCCCCTCTGTTTCCAGACTCCTGTTTCCCCGCCTCTGTTTCCAGACTCCTCTTTCTCACCCTCTGTTTACGGACGCCTGTTTCTCCCCATCTGTTTTCAGACTCCTGTTTCTGCCCCTCTGTTTCCAGACTCCTGTTTCTCCCCCTCTGTTTCCAGACTCCTGTTTCTCCCCCTCTGTTTCCAGACTCCTGTTTCTCCCCCTCTGTTTCCAGACTCCTGTTTCTCCCCCTCTGTTTCCAGTCTCCTGTTTCTCCACCTCTGTTTCCAGACTCCTGTTTCTCACCCTCTGTTTCCAGACTCCTGTTTCTCCCCATCTGTTTCCAGGCTCCTGTTTCTGCCCCTCTGTTTCCAGCCTCCTGTATCTCCCCCTCTGTTTCCAGACTCCTGTTTCTCCCCCTCTGTTTCCAGACTCCTGTTTCTGCCCCTCTGTTTCCAGACTCCTGTTTCTGCCCCTCTGTTTCCAGACTCCTGTTTCTGCCCCTCTGTTTCCAGACTCCTGTTTCTCACCCCCTGTTTCGAGACTCCTGTTTCTCCCCATCAATTTCCAGACTCCTGTTTCTCCCCCTCTGTTTCCAGACTCCTGTTTCTGCCGCTCTGTTTCCAGACTCCTGTTTCTCACCCTCTGTTTCCAGCCTCCTGTTTCTCGCCCTCTGTTTCCAGACTCCTGTTTCTCCCCCACTGTTTCCAGACTCCTGTTTCTGCCCTTCTGCTTCCAGACTCCTGTTTCTCACCCTCTGTTTCCAGTCTCCTCTTTCTGCCCCTCTGTTTCCAGCCTCCTGTTTCTGCCCCTCTGTTTCCAGTCTCCTGTTTCTCTCCCTCTGTTTCCAGACTCCTGTTTCTCCCCCTCTGTTTCCAGACTCCTGTTTCTGCCCCTCTGTTTCCAGACTCCTGTTTCTGCCCCTCTGTTTCCAGACTTCTGTTTCTCACCCTGTGTTTCCAGACTCCTGTTACTCCCCCTCTCTTTCCAGCCTCCTGTTTCTCCCCATCTGTTTCCAGGCTCCTGTTTCTGCCCCTCTGTTTCCAGCCTCCTGTATCTCCCCCTCTGTTTCCAGACTCCTGTTTCTCCCCCTCTGTTTCCAGACTCCTGTTTCTGCCCCTCTGTTTCCAGACTCCTGCTCCTGCCCCTCTGTTTCCAGCCTCCTGTTTCTCCCCCTCTGTTTCCAGACTCCTGTTTCTCATCCTCTGTTTTCAGACTCCTGTTTCTGCCCCTCTGTTTCCAGACTCCTGTTTCCCCGCCTCTGTTTCCAGACTCCTCTTTCTCACCCTCTGTTTACGGATGCCTGTTTCTCCCCATCTGTTTTCAGACTCCTGTTTCTGCCCCTCTGTTTCCAGACTCCTGTTTCTCCCCCTCTGTTTCCAGACTCCTGTTTCTCCCCCTCTGTTTCCAGACTCCTGTTTCTCCCCCTCTGTTTCCAGACTCCTGTTTCTCCCCCTCTGTTTCCAGTCTCCTGTTTCTCCACCTCTGTTTCCAGACTCCTGTTTCTCACCCTCTGTTTCCAGACTCCTGTTTCTCCCCATCTGTTTCCAGGCTCCTGTTTCTGCCCCTCTGTTTCCAGCCTCCTGTATCTCCCCCTCTGTTTCCAGACTCCTGTTTCTCCCCCTCTGTTTCCAGACTCCTGTTTCTGCCCCTCTGTTTCCAGACTCCTGTTTCTGCCCCTCTGTTTCCAGACTCCTGTTTCTGCCCCTCTGTTTCCAGCCTCCTGTTTCTCCCCCTCTGTTTCCAGACTCCTGTTTCTCCTCCTCTGTTTTCAGACTCCTGTTTCTGCCCCTCTGTTTCCAGACTCCTGTTTCCCCGCCTCTGTTTCCAGACTCCTCTTTCTCACCCTCTGTTTCCAGGCTCCTGTTTCTGCCCCACTGTTTCCAGACTCCTCTTTCTGCCCCTCTGTTTCCAGCCTCCTGTTTCTCCCCCTCTGTTTCCAGACTCCTGTTTCTCCCCCTCTGTTTCCAGGCTCCTGTTTCTGCCCCTCTGTTTCCAGACTCCTGTTTCTGCCCCTCTGTTTCCAGCCTCCTGTTTCTGCCCCTCTGTTTCCAGCCTCCTGTTTCTCCCCCTCTGTTTCCAGACTCCTGTTTCTCCTCCTCTGTTTACAGACTCCTGTTTCTCCCCATCTGTTGTCAGACTCCTGTTTCTGCCCCTCTGTTTCCAGACTTCTGTTTCTCCCCCTCTGTTTCCAGACTCCTGTTTCTCCCCCTCTGTTTCCAGACTCCTGTTTCTCCCCCTCTGTTTCCAGACTCCTGTTTCTCCCCCTCTGTTTCCAGTCTCCTGTTTCTCCACCTCTGTTTCCAGACTCCTGTTTCTCACCCTCTGTTTCCAGGCACCTGTTTCTCCCCCTCTGTTTCGAGCCTCCTGTTTCTGCCCCTCTGTTTCCAGCCTCCTGTTTCTCCCCCTCTGTTTCCAAACTCCTGATTCTGCCCCTCTGTTTCCAGACGCCTGTTTCTCCCCCTCTGTTTCCAAACTCCTGGTTCTGCCCCTCTGTTTCCAGACTCCTGTTTCTGCCCCTCTGTTTCCAGACTTCTGTTTCACACCCTGTGTTTCCAGACTCCTGTTTCTCCCCCTCTCTTTCCAGCCTCCTGTTTCTCCCCATCTGATTGCAGGCTCCTGTTTCTGCCCCTCTGTTTCCAGCCTCCTGTATCTCCCCCTCTGTTTCCAGACTCCTGTTTCTCCCCCTCTGTTTCCAGACTCCTGTTTCTGCCCCTCTGTTTCCAGACTCCTGTTTCTGCCCCTCTGTTTCCAGCCTCCTGTTTCTGCCCCTCTGTTTCCAGCCTCCTGTTTCTCCCCCTCTGTTTCCAGACTCCTGTTTTTCCTCCTCTGTTTTCAGACTCCTGTTTCTGCCCCTCTGTTTCCAGACTCCTGTTTCCCCGCCTCTGTTTCCAGACTCCTCTTTCTCACCCTCTGTTTACGGACGCCTGTTTCTCCCCATCTGTTTTCAGACTCCTGTTTCTGCCCCTCTGTTTCCAGACTCCTGTTTCTCCCCCTCTGTTTCCAGACTCCTGTTTCTCCCCCTCTGTATCCAGACTCCTGTTTCTCCCCCTCTGTTTCCAGACTCCTGTTTCTCCCCCTCTGTTTCCAGTCTCCTGTTTCTCCACCTCTGTTTCCAGACTCCTGTTTCTCACCCTCTGTTTCCAGGCACCTGTTTCTCCCCCTCTGTTTCGAGCCTCCTGTTTCTGCCCCTCTGTTTCTAGCCTCCTGTTTCTCCCCCTCTGTTTCCAAACTCCTGTTTCTGCCCCTCTGTTTCCAGACGCCTGTTTCTCCCCCTCTGTTTCCAAACACCTGTTTCTGCCCCTCTGTTTCCAGACTCCTGTTTCTGCCCCTCTGTTTCCAGACTCCTGTTTCTGCCCCTCTGTTTCCAGACGCCTGTTTCTCCCCCTCTGTTTCCAGACTCCTGTTTCTCACCCTCTGTTTCCAGCCTCCTGTTTCTCACCCTCTGTTTCCAGCCTCCTGTTTCTCCCCCTCTGCTTCCAGACTCCTGTTTCTGCCCCACTGTTTCCAGACTCCTGTTTCTCACCCTCTGTTTCCAGACTCCTGTTTCTGCCCCTCTGTTTCAAGACTCCTGTTTCTGCCCCTCTGTTTCCAGACTCCGGATTCTGCCCCTCTGTTTCCAGACTCCTGTTTCTCCCCCTCTGTTTCCAGATCTTGTTTCTGCCCCTCTGTTTCCAGACTTCTGTTTCTCACCCTGTGTTTCCAGACTCCTGTTTCTCCCCCTCTGTTTCCAGACTCCTGTTTCTCCCCCTCTGTTTCCAGTCTCCTGTTTCTCCACCTCTGTTTCCAGACTCCTGTTTCTCACCCTCTGTTTCCAGGCACCTGTTTCTCCCCCTCTGCTTCGAGCCTCCTGATTCTGCCCCTCTGTTTCCAGCCTCCTGTTTCTCCCCCTCTGTTTCCAAACTCCTGATTCTGCCCCTCTGTTTCCAGACGCCTGTTTCTCCCCCTCTGTTTCCAAACTCCTGGTTCTGCCCCTCTGTTTCCAGACTCCTGTTTCTGCCCCTCTGTTTCCAGACTTCTGTTTCTCACCCTGTGTTTCCAGACTCCTGTTTCTCCCCCTCTCTTTCCAGCCTCCTGTTTCTCCCCATCTGATTCCAGGCTCCTGTTTCTGCCCCTCTGTTTCCAGCCTCCTGTATCTCCCCCTCTGTTTCCAGACTCCTGTTTCTCCCCCTCTGTTTCCAGACTCCTGTTTCTGCCCCTCTGTTTCCAGACTCCTGTTTCTGCCCCTCTGTTTCCAGCCTACTGTTTCTGCCCCTCTGTTTCCAGCCTCCTGTTTCTCCCCCTCTGTTTCCAGACTCCTGTTTTTCCTCCTCTGTTTTCAGACTCCTGTTTCTGCCCCTCTGTTTCCAGACTCCTGTTTCCCCGCCTCTGTTTCCAGACTCCTCTTTCTCACCCTCTGTTTACGGACGGCTGTTTCTCCCCATCTGTTTTCAGACTCCTGTTTCTGCCCCTCTGTTTCCAGGCTCCTGTTTCTCCCCCTCTGTTTCCAGACTCCTGTTTCTCCCCCTCTGTTTCCAGACTCCTGTTTCTCCCACTCTGTTTCCAGACTCCTGTTTCTCCCCCTCTGTTTCCAGTCTCCTGTTTCTCCACCTCTGTTTCCAGACTCCTGTTTCTCCCCATCTGTTTCCAGGCTCCTGTTTCTGCCCCTCTGTTTCCAGCCTCCTGTATCTCCCCCTCTGTTTCCAGACTCCTGTTTCTCCCCCTCTGTTTCCAGACTCCTGTTTCTGCCCCTCTGTTTCCAGACTCCTGTTTCTGCCCCTCTGTTTCCAGCCTCCTGTTTCTGCCCCTCTGTTTCCAGCCTCCTGTTTCTCCCCCTCTGTTTCCAGACTCCTGTTTCTCCTCCTCTGTTTTCAGACTCCTGTTTCTGCCCCTCTGTTTCCAGACTCCTGTTTCCCCGCCTCTGTTTCCAGACTCCTCTTTCTCACCCTCTGTTTCCAGGCTCCTGTTTCTGCCCCACTGTTTCCAGACTCCTCTTTCTGCCCCTCTGTTTCCAGCCTCCTGTTTCTCCCCCTCTGTTTCCAGACTCCTGTTTCTCCCCCTCTGTTTCCAGACTCCTGTTTCTGCCCCTCTGTTTCCAGACTCCTGTTTCTGCCCCTCTGTTTCCAGCCTCCTGTTTCTGCCCCTCTGTTTCCAGCCTCCTGTTTCTCCCCCTCTGTTTCCAGACTCCTGTTTCTCCTCCTCTGTTTACAGACTCCTGTTTCTCCCCATCTGTTTTCAGACTCCTGTTTCTGCCCCTCTGTTTCAAACTCCTGTTTCTGCCCCTCTGTTTCCAGCCTCCTGTTTCTCCCCCTCTGTTTCCAAACACCTGTTTCTGCCCCTCTGTTTCCAGACGCCTGTTTCTCCCCCTCTGTTTCCAAACTCCTGTTTCTGCCCCTCTGTTTCCAGACTCCTGTTTCTGCCCCTCTGTTTCCAGACTCCTGTTTCTGCCCCTCTGTTTCCAGACGCCTGTTTCTCCCCCTCTGTTTCCAGACTCCTGTTTCTCACACTCTGTTTCCAGCCTCCTGTTTCTCACGCTCTGTTTCCAGCCTCCTGTTTCTCCCCCTCTGCTTCCACACTCCTGTTTCTGCCCCACTGTTTCCAGACTCCTGTTTCTCACCCTCTGTTTCCTGACTCCTGTTTCTGCCCCTCTGTTTCAAGACTCCTGTTTCTGCCCCTCTGTTTCCAGACTCCGGATTCTGCCCCTCTGTTTCCAGACTCCTGTTTCTCCCCCTCTTTTTCCAGACTCCTGTTTCTCACCCTCTGTTTCCAGACTCCTGTTTCTCCCCATCAATTTCCAGACTCCTGTTTCTCCCCCTCTGTTTCCAGACTCCTGTTTCTGCCGCTCTGTTTCCAGACTCCTGTTTCTCACCCTCTGTTTCCAGCCTACTGTTTCAAGACTCCTGTTTCTGCCCCTCTGTTTCCAGACTCCTGTTTCTCCCCCACTGTTTCCAGACTCCTGTTTCTCTCCCTCTGTTTCCAGACTCCTGTTTCTCCCCCTCTGTTTCCAGACTCCTGATTCTGCCCCTCTGTTTCCAGACTCCTGTTTCTGCCCCTCTGTTTCCAGACTTCTGTTTCTCACCCTGTGTTTCCAGACTCCTGTTTCTCCCCCTCTCTTTCCAGCCTCCTGTTTCTCCCCATCTGTTTCCAGGCTCCTGTTTCTGCCCCTCTGTTTCCAGCCTCCTGTATCTCCCCCTCTGTTTCCAGACTCCTGTTTCACCCCCTCTGTTTCCAGACTCCTGTTTCTGTCCCTCTGTTTCCAGACTCCTGTTTCTGCCCCTCTGTTTCCAGCCTCCTGTTTCTGCCCCTCTGTTTCCAGCCTCCTGTTTCTCCCCCTCTGTTTCCAGACTCCTGTTTTTCCTCCTCTGTTTTCAGACTCCTGTTTCTGCCCCTCTGTTTCCAGACTCCTGTTTCCCCGCCTCTGTTTCCAGACTCCTCTTTCTCACCCTCTGTTTACGGACGCCTGTTTCTCCCCATCTGTTTTCAGACTCCTGTTTCTGCCCCTCTGTTTCCAGACGCCTGTTTCTCCCCCTCTGTTTCCAGACTCCTGTTTCTCCCCCTCTGTTTCCAGACTCCTGTTTCTCCCCCTCTGTTTCCAGACTCCTGTTTCTCCCCCTCTGTTTCGAGCCTCCTGATTCTGCCCCTCTGTTTCCAGCCTCCTCTTTCTCACCCTCTGTTTACTGACTCCTGTTTCTCCCCGTCTGTTTCCAGGCTACTGTTTCTGCCCTTCTGTTTCCCGCCTCCTGTATCTCCCGCTCTGTTTCCAGACTCCTGTTTCTCCCCCTCTGTTTCCAGACTCCTGTTTCTGCCCCTCTGCTTCCAGAATCCTGTTTCTGCCCCTCTGTTTCCAGCCTCCTGTTTCTCCCCCTCTGTTTCCAGACTCCTGTTTCTCCTCCTCTGTTTACAGACTCCTGTTTCTCCCCATCTGATTTCAGACTCCTGTTACTGCCCCTCTGTTTCCAGACTCCTTTTTCTCCCCCTCTGTTTCCAGACTCCTGTTTCTCCCCCTCTGTTTCCAGACTCCTGTTTCTCCCCCTCTGTTTCCAGACTCCTGTTTCTCCCCCTCTGTTTCCAGTCTCCTGTTTCTCCACCTCTGTTTCCAGACTCCTGTTTCTCACCCTCTGTTTCCAGGCACCTGTTTCTCCCCCTCTGTTTCGAGCCTCCTGTTTCTGCCCCTCTGTTTCCAGCCTCCTGTTTCTCCCCCTCTGTTTCCAAACTCCTGATTCTGCCCCTCTGTATCCAGACGCCTGTTTCTCCGCCTCTGTTTCCAAACTCCTGGTTCTGCCCCTCTGTTTCCAGACTCCTGTTTCTGCCCCTCTGTTTCCAGACTCCTGTTTCTGCCCCTCTGTTTCCAGACGCCTGTTTCTCCCCCTCTGTTTCCAGACTCCTGTTTCTCCCCCTCTGTTTCCAGACTCCTTTTTCTCCCCCTCTGTTTCCAGACTCCTGTTTCTCCCCCTCTGTTTCCAGTCTCCTGTTTCTCCACCTCTGTTTCCAGACTCCTGTTTCTCACCCTCTGTTTCCAGGCACCTGTTTCTCCCCCTCTGTTTCGAGCCTCCTGTTTCTGCCCCTCTGTTTCTAGCCTCCTGTTTCTCCCCCTCTGTTTCCAAACTCCTGTTTCTGCCCCTCTGTTTCCAGACGCCTGTTTCTCCCCCTCTGTTTCCAAACACCTGTTTCTGCCCCTCTGTTTCCAGACTCCTGTTTCTGCCCCTCTGTTTCCAGACTCCTGTTTCTGCCCCTCTGTTTCCAGACGCCTGTTTCTCCCCCTCTGTTTCCAGACTCCTGTTTCTCACCCTCTGTTTCCAGCCTCCTGTTTCTCACCCTCTGTTTCCAGCCTCCTGTTTCTCCCCCTCTGCTTCCACACTCCTGTTTCTGCCCCACTGTTTCCAGACTCCTGTTTCTCACCCTCTGTTTCCAGACTCCTGTTTCTGCCCCTCTGTTTCAAGACTCCTGTTTCTGCCCCTCTGTTTCCAGACTCCGGATTCTGCCCCTCTGTTTCCAGACTCCTGTTTCTCCCCCTCTGTTTCCAGACTCTTGTTTCTGCCCCTCTGTTTCCAGACTTCTGTTTCTCACCCTGTGTTTCCAGACTCCTGTTTCTCCCCCTCTGTTTCCAGCCTCCTGTTTCTCCTCCTCTGTTTCCAGACTCCTATTTCAGCCCCTCTGTTTCCAGACTCCTGTTTCTCCCCCTCTGTTTCCAGACTCCTGTTTCTGCCCCTGTGTTTCCAGCCTCCTGTTTCTCCCCCTCTGTTTCCACACGCCTGTTTCTGCCCCTCTGTTTCCAGACACTTGTTTCTCCCCCTCTGTTTCCAGACTCCTGTTTCTGCCCCTCTGTTTCGAGCCTCCTGATTCTGCCCCTCTGTTTCCAGCCTCCTCTTTCTCACCCTCTGTTTCCTGACTCCTGTTTCTCCCCGTCTGTTTCCAGGCTCCTGTTTCTGCCCCTCTGTTTCCAGCCTCCTGTATGTCCCCCTCTGTTTCCAGACTCCTGTTTCTCCCCCTCTGTTTCCAGACTCCTGTTTCTGCCCCTCTGTTTCCAGACTCCTGTTTCTGCCCCTCTGTTTCCAGCCTCCTGTTTCTGCCCCTCTGTTTCCAGCCTCCTGTTTCTCCCCCTCTGTTTCCAGACTCCTGTTTCTCCTCCTCTGTTTTCAGACTCCTGTTTCTGCCCCTCTGTTTCCAGACTCCTGTTTCCCCGCCTCTGATTCCAGACTCCTCTTTCTCACCCTCTGTTTCCAGGCTCCTGTTTCTGCCCCACTGTTTCCAGACTCCCCTTTCTGCCCCTCTGTTTCCAGCCTCCTGTTTTTCCCCCTCTGTTTCCAGACTCCTGTTTCTCCCCCTCTGTTTCCAGACTCCTGTTTCTGCCCCTCTGTTTCCAGACTCCTGTTTCTGCCCCTCTGTTTCCAGCCTCCTGTTTCTCCCCCTCTGTTTCCAGACTCCTGTTTCTCCTCCACTGTTTACAGACTCCTGTTTCTCCCCATCTGTTTTCAGACTCCTGTTTCTCCCCCTCTGTTTCCAGACTCCTGTTTCTCCCCCTCTGTTTCCAGACTCCTGTTTCTCCCCCTCTGTTTCCAGACTCCTGTTTCTCCCCCTCTGTTTCCAGTCTCCTGTTTCTCCACCTCTGTTTCCAGACTCCTGTTTCTCACCCTCTGTTTCCAGACTCCTGTTTCTCCCCATCTGTTTCCAGGCTCCTGTTTCTGCCCCTCTGTTTCCAGCCTCCTGTATCTCCCCCTCTGTTTCCAGACTCCTGTTTCTCCCCCTCTGTTTCCAGACTCCTGTTTCTGCCCCTCTGTTTCCAGACTCCTGTTTCTGCCCCTCTGTTTCCAGACTCCTGTTTCTGCCCCTCTGTTTCCAGACTCCTGTTTCTCACCCCCTGTTTCGAGACTCCTGTTTCTCCCCATCAATTTCCAGACTCCTGTTTCTCCCCCTCTGTTTCCAGACTCCTGTTTCTGCCGCTCTGTTTCCAGACTCCTGTTTCTCACCCTCTGTTTCCAGCCTCCTGTTTCTCGCCCTCTGTTTCCAGACTCCTGTTTCTCCCCCACTGTTTCCAGACTCCTGTTTCTGCCCTTCTGCTTCCAGACTCCTGTTTCTCACCCTCTGTTTCCAGTCTCCTCTTTCTGCCCCTCTGTTTCCAGCCTCCTGTTTCTGCCCCTCTGTTTCCAGTCTCCTGTTTCTCTCCCTCTGTTTCCAGACTCCTGTTTCTCCCCCTCTGTTTCCAGACTCCTGTTTCTGCCCCTCTGTTTCCAGACTCCTGTTTCTGCCCCTCTGTTTCCAGACTTCTGTTTCTCACCCTGTGTTTCCAGACTCCTGTTACTCCCCCTCTCTTTCCAGCCTCCTGTTTCTCCCCATCTGTTTCCAGGCTCCTGTTTCTGCCCCTCTGTTTCCAGCCTCCTGTATCTCCCCCTCTGTTTCCAGACTCCTGTTTCTCCCCCTCTGTTTCCAGACTCCTGTTTCTGCCCCTCTGTTTCCAGACTCCTGCTCCTGCCCCTCTGTTTCCAGCCTCCTGTTTCTCCCCCTCTGTTTCCAGACTCCTGTTTCTCATCCTCTGTTTTCAGACTCCTGTTTCTGCCCCTCTGTTTCCAGACTCCAGTTTCCCCGCCTCTGTTTCCAGACTCCTCTTTCTCACCCTCTGTTTACGGATGCCTGTTTCTCCCCATCTGTTTTCAGACTCCTGTTTCTGCCCCTCTGTTTCCAGACTCCTGTTTCTCCCCCTCTGTTTCCAGACTCCTGTTTCTCCCCCTCTGTTTCCAGACTCCTGTTTCTCCCCCTCTGTTTCCAGACTCCTGTTTCTCCCCCTCTGTTTCCAGTCTCCTGTTTCTCCACCTCTGTTTCCAGACTCCTGTTTCTCACCCTCTGTTTCCAGACTCCTGTTTCTCCCCATCTGTTTCCAGGCTCCTGTTTCTGCCCCTCTGTTTCCAGCCTCCTGTATCTCCCCCTCTGTTTCCAGACTCCTGTTTCTCCCCCTCTGTTTCCAGACTCCTGTTTCTGCCCCTCTGTTTCCAGACTCCTGTTTCTGCCCCTCTGTTTCCAGACTCCTGTTTCTGCCCCTCTGTTTCCAGCCTCCTGTTTCTCCCCCTCTGTTTCCAGACTCCTGTTTCTCCTCCTCTGTTTTCAGACTCCTGTTTCTGCCCCTCTGTTTCCAGACTCCTGTTTCCCCGCCTCTGTTTCCAGACTCCTCTTTCTCACCCTCTGTTTCCAGGCTCCTGTTTCTGCCCCACTGTTTCCAGACTCCTCTTTCTGCCCCTCTGTTTCCAGCCTCCTGTTTCTCCCCCTCTGTTTCCAGACTCCTGTTTCTCCCCCTCTGTTTCCAGGCTCCTGTTTCTGCCCCTCTGTTTCCAGACTCCTGTTTCTGCCCCTCTGTTTCCAGCCTCCTGTTTCTGCCCCTCTGTTTCCAGCCTCCTGTTTCTCCCCCTCTGTTTCCAGACTCCTGTTTCTCCTCCTCTGTTTACAGACTCCTGTTTCTCCCCATCTGTTGTCAGACTCCTGTTTCTGCCCCTCTGTTTCCAGACTTCTGTTTCTCCCCCTCTGTTTCCAGACTCCTGTTTCTCCCCCTCTGTTTCCAGACTCCTGTTTCTCCCCCTCTGTTTCCAGACTCCTGTTTCTCCCCCTCTGTTTCCAGTCTCCTGTTTCTCCACCTCTGTTTCCAGACTCCTGTTTCTCACCCTCTGTTTCCAGGCACCTGTTTCTCCCCCTCTGTTTCGAGCCTCCTGTTTCTGCCCCTCTGTTTCCAGCCTCCTGTTTCTCCCCCTCTGTTTCCAAACTCCTGATTCTGCCCCTCTGTTTCCAGACGCCTGTTTCTCCCCCTCTGTTTCCAAACTCCTGGTTCTGCCCCTCTGTTTCCAGACTCCTGTTTCTGCCCCTCTGTTTCCAGACTTCTGTTTCACACCCTGTGTTTCCAGACTCCTGTTTCTCCCCCTCTCTTTCCAGCCTCCTGTTTCTCCCCATCTGATTGCAGGCTCCTGTTTCTGCCCCTCTGTTTCCAGCCTCCTGTATCTCCCCCTCTGTTTCCAGACTCCTGTTTCTCCCCCTCTGTTTCCAGACTCCTGTTTCTGCCCCTCTGTTTCCAGACTCCTGTTTCTGCCCCTCTGTTTCCAGCCTCCTGTTTCTGCCCCTCTGTTTCCAGCCTCCTGTTTCTCCCCCTCTGTTTCCAGACTCCTGTTTTTCCTCCTCTGTTTTCAGACTCCTGTTTCTGCCCCTCTGTTTCCAGACTCCTGTTTCCCCGCCTCTGTTTCCAGACTCCTCTTTCTCACCCTCTGTTTACGGACGCCTGTTTCTCCCCATCTGTTTTCAGACTCCTGTTTCTGCCCCTCTGTTTCCAGACTCCTGTTTCTCCCCCTCTGTTTCCAGACTCCTGTTTCTCCCCCTCTGTATCCAGACTCCTGTTTCTCCCCCTCTGTTTCCAGACTCCTGTTTCTCCCCCTCTGTTTCCAGTCTCCTGTTTCTCCACCTCTGTTTCCAGACTCCTGTTTCTCACCCTCTGTTTCCAGGCACCTGTTTCTCCCCCTCTGTTTCGAGCCTCCTGTTTCTGCCCCTCTGTTTCTAGCCTCCTGTTTCTCCCCCTCTGTTTCCAAACTCCTGTTTCTGCCCCTCTGTTTCCAGACGCCTGTTTCTCCCCCTCTGTTTCCAAACACCTGTTTCTGCCCCTCTGTTTCCAGACTCCTGTTTCTGCCCCTCTGTTTCCAGACTCCTGTTTCTGCCCCTCTGTTTCCAGACGCCTGTTTCTCCCCCTCTGTTTCCAGACTCCTGTTTCTCACCCTCTGTTTCCAGCCTCCTGTTTCTCACCCTCTGTTTCCAGCCTCCTGTTTCTCCCCCTCTGCTTCCAGACTCCTGTTTCTGCCCCACTGTTTCCAGACTCCTGTTTCTCACCCTCTGTTTCCAGACTCCTGTTTCTGCCCCTCTGTTTCAAGACTCCTGTTTCTGCCCCTCTGTTTCCAGACTCCGGATTCTGCCCCTCTGTTTCCAGACTCCTGTTTCTCCCCCTCTGTTTCCAGATCTTGTTTCTGCCCCTCTGTTTCCAGACTTCTGTTTCTCACCCTGTGTTTCCAGACTCCTGTTTCTCCCCCTCTGTTTCCAGACTCCTGTTTCTCCCCCTCTGTTTCCAGTCTCCTGTTTCTCCACCTCTGTTTCCAGACTCCTGTTTCTCACCCTCTGTTTCCAGGCACCTGTTTCTCCCCCTCTGCTTCGAGCCTCCTGTTTCTGCCCCTCTGTTTCCAGCCTCCTGTTTCTCCCCCTCTGTTTCCAAACTCCTGATTCTGCCCCTCTGTTTCCAGACGCCTGTTTCTCCCCCTCTGTTTCCAAACTCCTGGTTCTGCCCCTCTGTTTCCAGACTCCTGTTTCTGCCCCTCTGTTTCCAGACTTCTGTTTCTCACCCTGTGTTTCCAGACTCCTGTTTCTCCCCCTCTCTTTCCAGCCTCCTGTTTCTCCCCATCTGATTCCAGGCTCCTGTTTCTGCCCCTCTGTTTCCAGCCTCCTGTATCTCCCCCTCTGTTTCCAGACTCCTGTTTCTCCCCCTCTGTTTCCAGACTCCTGTTTCTGCCCCTCTGTTTCCAGACTCCTGTTTCTGCCCCTCTGTTTCCAGCCTACTGTTTCTGCCCCTCTGTTTCCAGCCTCCTGTTTCTCCCCCTCTGTTTCCAGACTCCTGTTTTTCCTCCTCTGTTTTCAGACTCCTGTTTCTGCCCCTCTGTTTCCAGACTCCTGTTTCCCCGCCTCTGTTTCCAGACTCCTCTTTCTCACCCTCTGTTTACGGACGGCTGTTTCTCCCCATCTGTTTTCAGACTCCTGTTTCTGCCCCTCTGTTTCCAGGCTCCTGTTTCTCCCCCTCTGTTTCCAGACTCCTGTTTCTCCCCCTCTGTTTCCAGACTCCTGTTTCTCCCACTCTGTTTCCAGACTCCTGTTTCTCCCCCTCTGTTTCCAGTCTCCTGTTTCTCCACCTCTGTTTCCAGACTCCTGTTTCTCCCCATCTGTTTCCAGGCTCCTGTTTCTGCCCCTCTGTTTCCAGCCTCCTGTATCTCCCCCTCTGTTTCCAGACTCCTGTTTCTCCCCCTCTGTTTCCAGACTCCTGTTTCTGCCCCTCTGTTTCCAGACTCCTGTTTCTGCCCCTCTGTTTCCAGCCTCCTGTTTCTGCCCCTCTGTTTCCAGCCTCCTGTTTCTCCCCCTCTGTTTCCAGACTCCTGTTTCTCCTCCTCTGTTTTCAGACTCCTGTTTCTGCCCCTCTGTTTCCAGACTCCTGTTTCCCCGCCTCTGTTTCCAGACTCCTCTTTCTCACCCTCTGTTTCCAGGCTCCTGTTTCTGCCCCACTGTTTCCAGACTCCTCTTTCTGCCCCTCTGTTTCCAGCCTCCTGTTTCTCCCCCTCTGTTTCCAGACTCCTGTTTCTCCCCCTCTGTTTCCAGACTCCTGTTTCTGCCCCTCTGTTTCCAGACTCCTGTTTCTGCCCCTCTGTTTCCAGCCTCCTGTTTCTGCCCCTCTGTTTCCAGCCTCCTGTTTCTCCCCCTCTGTTTCCAGACTCCTGTTTCTCCTCCTCTGTTTACAGACTCCTGTTTCTCCCCATCTGTTTTCAGACTCCTGTTTCTGCCCCTCTGTTTCAAACTCCTGTTTCTGCCCCTCTGTTTCCAGCCTCCTGTTTCTCCCCCTCTGTTTCCAAACACCTGTTTCTGCCCCTCTGTTTCCAGACGCCTGTTTCTCCCCCTCTGTTTCCAAACTCCTGTTTCTGCCCCTCTGTTTCCAGACTCCTGTTTCTGCCCCTCTGTTTCCAGACTCCTGTTTCTGCCCCTCTGTTTCCAGACGCCTGTTTCTCCCCCTCTGTTTCCAGACTCCTGTTTCTCACACTCTGTTTCCAGCCTCCTGTTTCTCACGCTCTGTTTCCAGCCTCCTGTTTCTCCCCCTCTGCTTCCACACTCCTGTTTCTGCCCCACTGTTTCCAGACTCCTGTTTCTCACCCTCTGTTTCCTGACTCCTGTTTCTGCCCCTCTGTTTCAAGACTCCTGTTTCTGCCCCTCTGTTTCCAGACTCCGGATTCTGCCCCTCTGTTTCCAGACTCCTGTTTCTCCCCCTCTTTTTCCAGACTCCTGTTTCTCACCCTCTGTTTCCAGACTCCTGTTTCTCCCCATCAATTTCCAGACTCCTGTTTCTCCCCCTCTGTTTCCAGACTCCTGTTTCTGCCGCTCTGTTTCCAGACTCCTGTTTCTCACCCTCAGTTTCCAGCCTACTGTTTCAAGACTCCTGTTTCTGCCCCTCTGTTTCCAGACTCCTGTTTCTCCCCCACTGTTTCCAGACTCCTGTTTCTCTCCCTCTGTTTCCAGACTCCTGTTTCTCCCCCTCTGTTTCCAGACTCCTGATTCTGCCCCTCTGTTTCCAGACTCCTGTTTCTGCCCCTCTGTTTCCAGACTTCTGTTTCTCACCCTGTGTTTCCAGACTCCTGTTTCTCCCCCTCTCTTTCCAGCCTCCTGTTTCTCCCCATCTGTTTCCAGGCTCCTGTTTCTGCCCCTCTGTTTCCAGCCTCCTGTATCTCCCCCTCTGTTTCCAGACTCCTGTTTCACCCCCTCTGTTTCCAGACTCCTGTTTCTGTCC
The DNA here is from genome assembly GCF_965287045.1 of Carcharhinus amblyrhynchos. Classification (NCBI taxonomy): domain Eukaryota; kingdom Metazoa; phylum Chordata; class Chondrichthyes; order Carcharhiniformes; family Carcharhinidae; genus Carcharhinus; species Carcharhinus amblyrhynchos. The sequence goes on from NW_027650151.1 coordinate 18,720, forward strand.
CTCTGTTTCCAGACTCCTGTTTCTGCCCCTCTGTTTCCAGCCTCCTGTTTCTGCCCCTCTGTTTCCAGCCTCCTGTTTCTCCCCCTCTGTTTCCAGACTCCTGTTTTTCCTCCTCTGTTTTCAGACTCCTGTTTCTGCCCCTCTGTTTCCAGACTCCTGTTTCCCCGCCTCTGTTTCCAGACTCCTCTTTCTCACCCTCTGTTTACGGACGCCTGTTTCTCCCCATCTGTTTTCAGACTCCTGTTTCTGCCCCTCTGTTTCCAGACGCCTGTTTCTCCCCCTCTGTTTCCAGACTCCTGTTTCTCCCCCTCTGTTTCCAGACTCCTGTTTCTCCCCCTCTGTTTCCAGACTCCTGTTTCTCCCCCTCTGTTTCGAGCCTCCTGATTCTGCCCCTCTGTTTCCAGCCTCCTCTTTCTCACCCTCTGTTTACTGACTCCTGTTTCTCCCCGTCTGTTTCCAGGCTACTGTTTCTGCCCTTCTGTTTCCCGCCTCCTGTATCTCCCGCTCTGTTTCCAGACTCCTGTTTCTCCCCCTCTGTTTCCAGACTCCTGTTTCTGCCCCTCTGCTTCCAGAATCCTGTTTCTGCCCCTCTGTTTCCAGCCTCCTGTTTCTCCCCCTCTGTTTCCAGACTCCTGTTTCTCCTCCTCTGTTTACAGACTCCTGTTTCTCCCCATCTGATTTCAGACTCCTGTTACTGCCCCTCTGTTTCCAGACTCCTTTTTCTCCCCCTCTGTTTCCAGACTCCTGTTTCTCCCCCTCTGTTTCCAGACTCCTGTTTCTCCCCCTCTGTTTCCAGACTCCTGTTTCTCCCCCTCTGTTTCCAGTCTCCTGTTTCTCCACCTCTGTTTCCAGACTCCTGTTTCTCACCCTCTGTTTCCAGGCACCTGTTTCTCCCCCTCTGTTTCGAGCCTCCTGTTTCTGCCCCTCTGTTTCCAGCCTCCTGTTTCTCCCCCTCTGTTTCCAAACTCCTGATTCTGCCCCTCTGTATCCAGACGCCTGTTTCTCCGCCTCTGTTTCCAAACTCCTGGTTCTGCCCCTCTGTTTCCAGACTCCTGTTTCTGCCCCTCTGTTTCCAGACTCCTGTTTCTGCCCCTCTGTTTCCAGACGCCTGTTTCTCCCCCTCTGTTTCCAGACTCCTGTTTCTCCCCCTCTGTTTCCAGACTCCTTTTTCTCCCCCTCTGTTTCCAGACTCCTGTTTCTCCCCCTCTGTTTCCAGTCTCCTGTTTCTCCACCTCTGTTTCCAGACTCCTGTTTCTCACCCTCTGTTTCCAGGCACCTGTTTCTCCCCCTCTGTTTCGAGCCTCCTGTTTCTGCCCCTCTGTTTCTAGCCTCCTGTTTCTCCCCCTCTGTTTCCAAACTCCTGTTTCTGCCCCTCTGTTTCCAGACGTCTGTTTCTCCCCCTCTGTTTCCAAACACCTGTTTCTGCCCCTCTGTTTCCAGACTCCTGTTTCTGCCCCTCTGTTTCCAGACTCCTGTTTCTGCCCCTCTGTTTCCAGACGCCTGTTTCTCCCCCTCTGTTTCCAGACTCCTGTTTCTCACCCTCTGTTTCCAGCCTCCTGTTTCTCACCCTCTGTTTCCAGCCTCCTGTTTCTCCCCCTCTGCTTCCACACTCCTGTTTCTGCCCCACTGTTTCCAGACTCCTGTTTCTCACCCTCTGTTTCCAGACTCCTGTTTCTGCCCCTCTGTTTCAAGACTCCTGTTTCTGCCCCTCTGTTTCCAGACTCCGGATTCTGCCCCTCTGTTTCCAGACTCCTGTTTCTCCCCCTCTGTTTCCAGACTCTTGTTTCTGCCCCTCTGTTTCCAGACTTCTGTTTCTCACCCTGTGTTTCCAGACTCCTGTTTCTCCCCCTCTGTTTCCAGCCTCCTGTTTCTCCTCCTCTGTTTCCAGACTCCTATTTCAGCCCCTCTGTTTCCAGACTCCTGTTTCTCCCCCTCTGTTTCCAGACTCCTGTTTCTGCCCCTGTGTTTCCAGCCTCCTGTTTCTCCCCCTCTGTTTCCACACGCCTGTTTCTGCCCCTCTGTTTCCAGACACTTGTTTCTCCCCCTCTGTTTCCAGACTCCTGTTTCTGCCCCTCTGTTTCGAGCCTCCTGATTCTGCCCCTCTGTTTCCAGCCTCCTCTTTCTCACCCTCTGTTTCCTGACTCCTGTTTCTCCCCGTCTGTTTCCAGGCTCCTGTTTCTGCCCCTCTGTTTCCAGCCTCCTGTATGTCCCCCTCTGTTTCCAGACTCCTGTTTCTCCCCCTCTGTTTCCAGACTCCTGTTTCTGCCCCTCTGTTTCCAGACTCCTGTTTCTGCCCCTCTGTTTCCAGCCTCCTGTTTCTGCCCCTCTGTTTCCAGCCTCCTGTTTCTCCCCCTCTGTTTCCAGACTCCTGTTTCTCCTCCTCTGTTTTCAGACTCCTGTTTCTGCCCCTCTGTTTCCAGACTCCTGTTTCCCCGCCTCTGATTCCAGACTCCTCTTTCTCACCCTCTGTTTCCAGGCTCCTGTTTCTGCCCCACTGTTTCCAGACTCCCCTTTCTGCCCCTCTGTTTCCAGCCTCCTGTTTTTCCCCCTCTGTTTCCAGACTCCTGTTTCTCCCCCTCTGTTTCCAGACTCCTGTTTCTGCCCCTCTGTTTCCAGACTCCTGTTTCTGCCCCTCTGTTTCCAGCCTCCTGTTTCTCCCCCTCTGTTTCCAGACTCCTGTTTCTCCTCCACTGTTTACAGACTCCTGTTTCTCCCCATCTGTTTTCAGACTCCTGTTTCTGCCCCTCTGTTTCCAGACTCCTGTTTCTCCCCCTCTGTTTCCAGACTCCTGTTTCTCCCCCTCTGTTTCCAGACTCCTGTTTCTCCCCCTCTGTTTCCAGACTCCTGTTTCTCCCCCTCTGTTTCCAGTCTCCTGTTTCTCCACCTCTGTTTCCAGACTCCTGTTTCTCACCCTCTGTTTCCAGGCACCTGTTTCTCCCCCTCTGTTTCGAGCCTCCTGTTTCTGCCCCTCTTTTTCCAGCCTCCTGTTTCTCCCCCTCTGTTTCCAAACTCCTGTTTCTGCCCCTCTGTTTCCAGACGCCTGTTTCTCCCCCTCTGTTTCCAAACTCCTGTTTCTGCACCTCTGTTTCCAGCCTCCTGTTTCTCCCCCTCTGTTTCCAAACTCCTGTTTCTGCCCCTCTGTTTCCAGACGCCTGTTTCTCCCCGTCTGTTTCCAAACTCCTGTTTCTGCCCCTCTGTTTCCAGGCTCCTGTTTCTGCCCCTCTGTTTCCAGACTCCTGTTTCTGCCCCTCTGTTTCCAGACGCCTGTTTCTCCCCCTCTGTTTCCAGACTCCTGTTTCTCACCCTCTGTTTCCAGCCTCCTGTTTCTCACCCTCTGTTTCCAGCCTCCTGTTTCTCCCCCTCTGCTTCCACACTCCTGTTTCTGCCCCACTGTTTCCAGACTCCTGTTTCTCACCCTCTGTTTCCAGACTCCTGTTTCTCCCCATCAATTTCCAGACTCCTGTTTCTCCCCCTCTGTTTCCAGACTCCTGTTTCTGCCGCTCTGTTTCCAGACTCCTGTTTCTCACCCTCTGTTTCCAGCCTCCTGTTCCTCGCCCTCTGTTTCCAGACTCCTGTTTCTGCCCCTCTGTTTCCAGACTCCTGTTTCTCCCCCACTGTTTCCAGACTCCTGTTTCTGCCCTTCTGCTTCCAGACTCCTGTTTCTCACCCTCTGTTTCCAGTCTCCTCTTTCTGCCCCTCTGTTTCCAGCCTCCTGTTTCTGCCCCTCTGTTTCCAGTCTCCTGTTTCTCTCCCTCTGTTTCCAGACTCCTGTTTCTCCCCCTCTGTTTCCAGACTCCTGTTTCTGCCCCTCTGTTTCCAGACTCCTGTTTCTGCCCCTCTGTTTCCAGACTTCTGTTTCTCACCCTGTGTTTCCAGACTCCTGTTTCTCCCCCTCTCTTTCCAGCCTCCTGTTTCTCCCCATCTGTTTCCAGGCTCCTGTTTCTGCCCCTCTGTTTCCAGCCTCCTGTATCTCCCCCTCTGTTTCCAGACTCCTGTTTCTCCCCCTCTGTTTCCAGACTCCTGTTTCTGCCCCTCTGTTTCCAGACTCCTTTTTCTGCCCCTTTGTTTCCAGCCTCCTGTTTCTGGCCCTCTGTTTCCAGCCTCCTGTTTCTCCCCCTCTGTTTCCAGACTCCTGTTTCTCCTCCTCTGTTTTCAGACTCCAGTTTCTGCCCCTCTGTTTCCAGACTCCTGTTTCCCCGCCTCTGTTTCCAGACTCCTCTTTCTCACCCTCTGTTTACGGACGCCTGTTTCTCCCCATCTGTTTTCAGACTCCTGTTTCTGCCCCTCTGTTTCCAGACTCCTGTTTCTCCCCCTCTGTTTCCAGACTCCTGTTTCTCCCCCTCTGTTTCCAGACTCCTGTTTCTCCCCCTCTGTTTCCAGACTCCTGTTTCTCCCCCTCTGTTTCCAGTCTCCTGTTTCTCCACCTCTGTTTCCAGACTCCTGTTTCTCACCCTCTGTTTCCAGACTCCTGTTTCTCCCCATCTGTTTCCAGGCTCCTGTTTCTGCCCCTCTGTTTCCAGCCTCCTGTATCTCCCCCTCTGTTTCCAGACTCCTGTTTCTCCCCCTCTGTTTCCAGACTCCTGTTTCTGCCCCTCTGTTTCCAGACTCCTGTTTCTGCCCCTCTGTTTCCAGACTCCTGTTTCTGCCCCTCTGTTTCCAGCCTCCTGTTTCTCCCCCTCTGTTTCCAGACTCCTGTTTCTCCTCCTCTGTTTTCAGACTCCTGTTTCTGCCCCTCTGTTTCCAGACTCCTGTTTCCCCGCCTCTGTTTCCAGACTCCTCTTTCTCACCCTCTGTTTCCAGGCTCCTGTTTCTGCCCCACTGTTTCCAGACTCCTCTTTCTGCCCCTCTGTTTCCAGCCTCCTGTTTCTCCCCCTCTGTTTCCAGACTCCTGTTTCTCCCCCTCTGTTTCCAGACTCCTGTTTCTGCCCCTCTGTTTCCAGACTCCTGTTTCTGCCCCTCTGTTTCCAGCCTCCTGTTTCTGCCCCTCTGTTTCCAGCCTCCTGTTTCTCCACCTCTGTTTCCAGACTCCTGTTTCTCCTCCTCTGTTTACAGACTCCTGTTTCTCCCCATCTGTTGTCAGACTCCTGTTTCTGCCCCTCTGTTTCCAGACTCCTGTTTCTCCCCCTCTGTTTCCAGACTCCTGTTTCTCCCCCTCTGTTTCCAGACTCCTGTTTCTCCCCCTCTGTTTCCAGACTCCTGTTTCTCCCCCTCTGTTTCCAGTCTCCTGTTTCTCCACCTCTGTTTCCAGGCTCCTGTTTCTCACCCTCTGTTTCCAGACACCTGTTTCTCCCCCTCTGTTTCGAGCCTCCTGTTTCTGCCCCTCTGTTTCCAGCCTCCTGTTTCTCCCCCTCTGTTTCCAAACTCCTGATTCTGCCCCTCTGTTTCCAGACGCCTGTTTCTCCCCCTCTGTTTCCAAACTCCTGGTTCTGCCCCTCTGTTTCCAGACTCCTGTTTCTGCCCCTCTGTTTCCAGACTCCTGTTTCTGCCCCGCTGTTTCCAGACGCCTGTTTCTCCCCCTCTGTTTCCAGACTCCTGTTTCTCCCCCTCTGTTTCCAGACTCCTGTTTCTCCCCCTCTGTTTCCAGACTCCTGTTTCTCCCCCTCTGTTTGCAGTCTCCTGTTTCTCCACCTCTGTTTCCAGACTCCTGTTTCTCGCCCTCTGTTTCCAGACTCCTGTTTCACCCCCTCTGTTTCGAGCCTCCTGTTTCTGCCCCTCTGTTTCTAGCCTCCTGTTTCTCCCCCTCTGTTTCCAAACTCCTGTTTCTGCCCCTCTGTTTCCAGACGCCTGTTTCTCCCCCTCTGTTTCCAAACACCTGTTTCTGCCCCTCTGTTTCCAGACTCCGGATTCTGCCCCTCTGTTTCCAGACTCCTGTTTCTCCCCCTCTGTTTCCAGACTCTTGTTTCTGCCCCTCTGTTTCCAGACTTCTGTTTCTCACCCTGTGTTTCCAGACTCCTGTTTCTCCCCCTCTGTTTCCAGCCTCCTGTTTCTCCTCCTCTGTTTCCAGACTCCTATTTCAGCCCCTCTGTTTCCAGATTCCTGTTTCTCCCCCTCTGTTTCCAGACTCCTGTTTCTGCCCCTCTGTTTCCAGCCTCCTGTTTCTCCCCCTCTGTTTCCACACGCCTGTTTCTGCCCCTCTGTTTCCAGACACTTGTTTCTCCCCCTCTGTTTCCAGACTCCTGTTTCTGCCCCTCTGTTTCGAGCCTCCTGATTCTGCCCCTCTGTTTCCAGCCTCCTCTTTCTCACCCTCTGTTTCCTGACTCCAGTTTCTCCCCGTCTGTTTCCAGGCTCCTGTTTCTGCCCCTCTGTTTCCAGCCTCCTGTATCTCCCCCTCTGTTTCCAGACTCCTGTTTCTCCCCCTCTGTTTCCAGACTCCTGTTTCTGCCCCTCTGTTTCCAGACTCCTGTTTCTGCCCCTCTGTTTCCAGCCTCCTGTTTCTGCCCCTCTGTTTCCAGCCTCCTGTATCTCCCCCTCTGTTTCCAGACTCCTGTTTCTCCTCCTCTGTTTTCAGACTCCTGTTTCTGCCCCTCTGTTTCCAGACTCCTGTTTCCCCGCCTCTGATTCCAGACTCCTCTTTCTCACCCTCTGTTTCCAGGCTCCTGTTTCTGCCCCACTGTTTCCAGACTCCTCTTTCTGCCCCTCTGTTTCCAGCCTCCTGTTTCTCCCCCTCTGTTTCCAGACTCCTGTTTCTCCCCCTCTGTTTCCAGACTCCTGTTTCTGCCCCTCTGTTTCCAGACTCCTGTTTCTGCCCCTCTGTTTCCAGCCTCCTGTTTCTCCCCCTCTGTTTCCAGACTCCTGTTTCTGCTCCTCTGTTTACAGACTCCTGTTTCTCCCCATCTGTTTTCAGACTCCTGTTTCTGCCCCTCTGTTTCCAGACTCCTGTTTCTCCCCCTCTGTTTCCAGACTCCTGTTTCTCCCCCTCTGTTTCCAGACTCCTGTTTCTCCCCCTCTGTTTCCAGACTCCTGTTTCTGCCCCTCTGTTTCCAGCCTCCTGTTTCTCCCCCTCTGTTTCCAAACTCCTGTTTCTGCCCCTCTGTTTCCAGACGCCTGTTTCTCCCCCTCTGTTTCCAAACTCCTGTTTCTGCCCCTCTGTTTCCAGCCTCCTGTTTCTCCCCCTCTGTTTCCAAACTCCTGTTTCTGCCCCTCTGTTTCCAGACGCTTGTTTCTCCCCCTCTGTTTCCAAACTCCTGTTTCTGCCCCTCTGTTTCCAGACTCCTGTTTCTCACCCTCTTTTTCCAGAATCCTGTTTCTCCCCCTCTGTTTGCAGACCCCTGTTTCTCCCCCTCTGTTTTCAGACTCCTGTTTCTCGCCCTCTGTTTCCAGACTCCTGTTTCTGCCCCTCTGTTTCCAGACTCCGGTTTCTGCCCCTCTGTTTCCAGACTCCTGTTTCTGCCCCACTGTTTCCGGCCTCCTGTTCCTGCCCCTCTGTTTCCAGACTCCTGTTTGTCCCCCTCTGTTTGCAGACCCCTGTTTCTCCCCCACTGTTTTCAGACTCCTGTTTCTGCCCCTCTGTTTCCAGACGCCTGTTTCTCCCCCTCTGTTTCCAGACTCCTGTTTCTCCCCCTCTGTTTCCAGACTCCTGTTTCTCCCCCTCTGTTTCCAGACTCCTGTTTCTCCCCCTCTGTTTACAGACTCCTGTTTCTGCCCCTCTGTTCTCCAGACTCCTGTTTCTCACCCTCTGTTTCCAGTCTCCTCTTTCTGCCCCTCTGTTTCCAGCCTCCTGTTTCTGCCCCTGTGTTTCCAGACTCCTGTTTCTCCCCCTCTGTTTCCAGACTCCTGTTTCTCCCCCTCTGTTTCCACACTCCTGTTTCTGCCCCTCTGTTTCGAGCCTCCTGTTTCTCCCCCTCTGTTTCCAGACTCCTGTTTCTGCCCCTCTGTTTCCAGACTCCTGTTTCTGCCTCTCTGTTTCCAGACTCCTGTTTCTCACCGTCTGTTTCCAGACTCCTGTTTCTGCCCTTCTGTTTCGAGCCTCCTGATTCTGTCCCTCTGTTTCCAGCCTCCTCGTTCTCACCCTCTGTTTCCTGACTCCTGTTTCTCCAACTCTGTTTCCAGGCTCCTGTTTCTGCCCCTCTGTTTCCAGCCTCCTGTTTCTCCCCCTCTGTTTCCAGACTCCTGTTTCTCCCCCTCTGTTTCCAGTCTCCTGTTTCTGCCCCTCTGTTTCCAGATTCCTGTTTCAGCCCCTCTGTTTCCAGGCTCATGTTTCTGCCCCTCTGTTTCCAGACTCCTGTTTCTCCCCCTCTGTTTGCAGACCCCTGTTTCTCCCCCTCTGTTTCCAGACTCCTGTTTCTCCCCCTCTGTTTCCAGACTCCTGTTTCTGCCCCTCTGTTACCAGACTCCTGTTTCTCACCCTCTGTTTCCAATCTCCTCTTTCCGCCCCTCTGTTCCCAGCCTCCTGTCTCTGCCCCTCTGTTTCCAGTCTCCTGTTTCTCTCCCTCTGTTTCCAGACGCCTGTTTCTCCCCCTCTGTTTCCAGACTCCTGTTTCTGCCCCTCTGTTTCCAGACTTCTGTTTCTCACCCTGTGTCTCCAGACTCCTGTTTCTCCCCCTCTGTTTCCAGCCTCCTGTTTCTCCCCTCTGTTTCCAGACTCCTATTTCTGCCCACTGTTTCCAGACTCCTGTTTCTCACCATCTGTTTCCAGTCTCCTATTTCTCCCCCTCTCTTTCCAGGCTCCTGTTTCTGCCCCTCTGTTTCCAGCCTCCTGTTTCTCCCCCTCTGTGTCCAGACTGCTGTTTTTCCTCCTCTGTTTGCAGACTCCTGTTTCTCCCCCTCTGTTTTCAGACTCCTGTTTCTGCCCCTCTGTTTCCAGACTCCTGGTTCTCCCCCTCTGTTTCCAGACTCCTGTTTCTCCCCCTCTGTTTCCAGACTCCTGTTTCTCCCCCTCTGTTTCCAGACTCCTGTTTCTCCCCCTCTGTTTCCAGTCTCCTGTTTCTCCACCTCTGTTTCCAGACTCCTGTTTCTCACCCTCTGTTTCCAGGCTCCTGTTTCTCCCCCTCTGTTTCGAGCCTCCTGTTTCTGCCTCTCTGTTTCCAGCCTCCTGTTTCTTCCCCTCTGTTTCCAGCCTCCTGTTTCTGCCCCTCTGTTTCCAGCCTCCTGTTTCTCCCCCTCTGTTTCCAGACTCCTGTTTCTCCTCCTCTGTTTACAGGCTCCTATTTCTCCCCGTCTGATTTCAGACTCCTGTTTCTCCCCCTCTGTTTCCAGACTCCTGTTTCTCCCCCTCAGTTTCCGCCTCCTGTTTCTGCCCCTCTGTTTCGAGACTCCTGTTTCTGCCCCTCTGTTTCCAGCCTCATGTTTCTCCCCCTCTGTTTCCAGACTCCTGTTTCTCCCCCTCTGCTTCCAGACTCCTGTTTCTGCCCCTCTGTTTCCAGTCTCCTGTTTCTGCCCCTCTGTTTCGAGCCTCCTGTTTCTCCCCCTCTGTTTCCAGACTCCTGTTTCTGCCCCTCTGTTTCCAGACTCCTGTTTCTGCCTCTCTGTTTCCAGACTCCTGTTTCAAACCGTCTGTTTCCAGACTCCTGTTTCTGCCCCTCTGTTTCGAGCCTCCTGATTCTGTCCCTCTGTTTCCAGCCTCCTCTTTCTCACCCTCTGTTTCCTGACTCCTGTTTCTCCCCCTCTGTTTGCAGGCTCCTGTTTCTGCCCCTCTGATTCCAGCCTCCTGTTTCTCCCCCTCTGTTTCCAGACTCCTGTTTCTCCCCCTCTGTTTCCAGTCTCCTGTTTCTGCCCCTCTGTTTCCAGACTCCGGTTTCAGCCCCTCTGTTTCCAGGCTCCTGTTTCTGCCCCTCTGCTTCCAGACTCCTGTTTCTCCCCCTCTGTTTGCAGACCCCTGTTTCTCCCCCTCTGTTTCCAGACTCCTGTTTCTCCCCCTCTGTTTCCAGACTCCTGTTTCTGCCCCTCTGTTTCCAGACTTCTGTTTCTCACCCTGTGTTTCCAGACTCCTGTTTCTCCCCCTCTGTTTCCAGCCTCCTGTTTCTCCCCTCTGTTTCCAGACTCCTATTTCTGCCCACTGTTTCCAGACTCCTGTTTCTCACCATCTGTTTCCAGGCTCCTATTTCTCCCCCTCTCTTTCCAGGCTCCTGTTTCTGCCCCTCTGTTTCCAGCCTCCTGTTTCTCCCCCTCTGTGTCCACACTCCTGTTTTTCCTCCTCTGTTTGCAGACTCCTGTTTCTCCCCCTCTGTTTTCAGACTCCTGTTTCTGCCTCTCTGTTTCCAGACTCCTGTTTCTCCCCCTCTGTTTCCAGACTCCTGTTTCTCCCCCTCTGTTTCCAGACTCCTGTTTCTCCCCCTCTGTTTCCAGACTCCTGTTTCTCCCCCTCGGTTTCCAGTCTCCTGTTTCACCACCTCTGTTTCCAGACTCCTGTTTCTCACCCTCTGTTTCCAGGCTCCTGTTTCTCCCCCTCTGTTTCGAGCCTCCTGGTTCTGCCTCTCTGTTTCCAGCCTCCTGTTTCTTCCCCTCTGTTTCCAGCCTCCTGTTTCTGCCCCTCTGTTTCCAGCCTCCTGTTTCTCCCCCTCTGTTTCCAGACTCCTGTTTCTCCTCCTTTGTTTACAGGCTCCTATTTCTCCCCATCTGTTTTCAGACTCCTGTTTCTCCCCCCCTGTTTCCAGACTCCTGTTTCTCCCCCTCTGTTTCCCGCCTCCTGTTTCTGCCCCTCTGTTTCGAGACTCCTGTTTCTGCCCCTCTGTTTCCAGCCTCATGTTTCTCCCCCTCTGTTTCCAGACTCCTGTTTCTCCCCCTCTGCTTCCAGACTCCTGTTTCTGCCCCTCTGTTTCCAGTCTCCTGTTTCTGCCCCACTGTTTCCAGACTCCTGTTTCTGCCCCTCTGTTTCCAGAATCCTGTTTCTCACCCTCTGTTTCCAGACTCCTGTTTCTGCCCCTCTGTTTCCAGACTCCGGTTTCTGCCCCTCTGTTCGCAGACGCCTGTTTCTCCCCCGCTGTTCCCAGACTCTTGTTTCTCACCCTCTGTTTCCAGCCTCCTGTTTCTCGCCCTCTGTTTCCACACTCCTGTTTCTCCCCCTCTGTTTCCAGACTCCTGTTTCTCCCCCTCTGTTTCCCGCCTCCTGTTTCTGCCCCTCTGTTTCGAGACTCCTGTTTCTGCCCCTCTGTTTCCAGCCTCATGTTTCTCCCCCTCTGTTTCCAGACTCCTGTTTCTCCCCCTCTGCTTCCAGACTCCTGTTTCTGCCCCTCTGTTTCCAGTCTCCTGTTTCTGCCCCACTGTTTCCAGACTCCTGTTTCTGCCCCTCTGTTTCCAGAATCCTGTTTCTCACCCTCTGTTTCCAAGACTCCTGTTTCTGCCCCTCTGTTTCCAGACTCCGGTTTCTGCCCCTCTGTTCGCAGACGCCTGTTTCTCCCCCGCTGTTCCCAGACTCTTGTTTCTCACCCTCTGTTTCCAGCCTCCTGTTTCTCGCCCGCTGTTCCCACACTCCTGTTTCTGCCCCACTATTTCCAGACTCCTGTTTCTCACCCTCTTTTTCCAGACTCCTGTTTCTCACCCTCTGTTTCCAGCATCCTGTTTCTCGCCCTCTGTTTCCAGACTCCTGTTTCTGCCCCTCTGTTTCCAGACTCCTGTTTCTCCCCCTCTGTTTCCAGACTCCTGTTTCTCCCCATCTGTTTGCAGACCCCTGTTTCTCCCCCTCTGTTTTCAGACTCCTGTTTCTGCCCCTCTGTTTCCAGACTCCTGTTTCTCCCCCTCTGTTTCCAGACTCCTGTTTCTCCCCCTCTGTTTCCGGACTCCTGTTTCTCCCCCTCTGTTTCCAGACTACTGTTTCTCCCCCTCTGTTTCCAGACTCCTGTTTCTGCCCCTCTGTTTCCAGACTCCTGTTTCTCACCCTCTGTTTCCAGTCTCCTCTTTCTGCCCCTCTGTTTCCAGCCTCCTTTTTCTGCCCCTCTATTTCCAGTCTCCTGTTTCTCTCCCTCTGTTTCCAGACTCCTGTTTCTCCCCCTCAGTTTCCAGACTCCTGTTTCTCCCCCTCTGTTTCCAGACTCCTGTTTATGCCCCTCTGTTTCCAGCCTCCTGTTTCTGCCCCTGTGTTTCCAGCCTCCTGTTTCTCCCCCTCTGTGTTCAGACTCCTGTTTCTGCCCCTCTGTTTCCAGACTCCTGTTTCACCCCCTCTCTTTCCAGACTCCTGTTTCTCACCCTCTGTTTCCAGGCTCCTGTTTCGGCCCCACTGTTTCCAGACTCCTCTATCTGCCCCTCTGTTTCCAGCCTCCTGTTTCTCCCCCTCTGTTTCCAGACTCCTGTTTCTCCCCCTCTGTTTCCAGACTCCTGTTTCTGCCCCGCTGTTTCCAGCCTCCTGTTTCTGCCCCTCTATTTCCAGCCTCCTGTTTCTCCTCCTCTGTTTACAGGCTCCTGTTTCTCCCCCTCTGTTTTCAGACTCCTGATTCTGCCCCTCTGTTTCCAGACTCCTGTTTCTCCCCCTCTGTTTCCAGACTCCTGCTTCTCCCCCTCTGTTTCCAGACTCCTGTTTCTGCCCCTCAGTTTCGAGACTCCTGTTTCTGCCCCTCTGTTTCCTGCCTCCTGTTTCTCCCCCTCTGTTTCCAGACTCCTGTTTCTCCCCATCAATTTCCAGACTCCTGTTTCTCCCCCCCTATTTTCAGACTCCTGTTTCTGCCCCTCTGTTTCCAGACTCCTGTTTCTCCCCCTCTGTTTCCAGACTCCTGTTTCTCCCCCTCTGTTTCCAGACTCCTGTTTCTGCCCCTCTGTTTCCAGACTCCAATTTCTGCCCCTCTGTTTCCAGACTCCTGTTTCTCACCACCTGTTTCCAGCCTCCTGTTTCTCCCCCTCTGTTTCCAGACTCCTGTTTCTGCCCCTCTGTTTCCAGACTCTTGTTTCTCCCCCTCTGTTTCTAGAATCCAGTTTCTGCCCCTCTGTTTCCAGACTCCTCTTTCTCACCCTCTGTTTCCAGCCTCCTGTTTCTCCCCCTCTGTTTCCAGACTCCTGTTTCTCCCCCTCAGTTTCCAGACTCCTGTTTCTCCCCCTCTGTTTCCAGACTCCTGTTTATGCCCCTCTGTTTCCAGCCTCCTGTTTCTGCCCCTGTGTTTCCAGCCTCCTGTTTCTCCCCCTCTGTTTTCAGACTCCTGTTTCTGCCCCTCTGTTTCCAGACTCCTGTTTCACCCCCTCTCTTTCCAGACTCCTGTTTCTCACCCTCTGTTTCCAGGCTCCTGTTTTGGCCCCACTGTTTCCAGACTCCTCTATCTGCCCCTCTGTTTCCAGCCTCCTGTTTCTCCCCCTCTGTTTCCAGACTCCTGTTTCTCCCCCTCTGTTTCCAGACTCCTGTTTCTGCCCCTCTGTTTCCAGACTCCTGTTTCTGCCCCTCTGTTTCCAGCCTCCTGTTTCTGCCCCTCTGTATCCAGCCTCCTGTTTCTCCCCCTCTGTTTCCAGACTCCTGTTTCTCCTCCTCTGTTTACAGACTCCTGTTTCTCCCCATCTGTTTTCAGACTCCTGTTTCTGCCCGTCTGTTTCCAGAGTCCTGTTTCTCCCCCTCTGTTTCCAGAGTCCTGTTTCTGCCCCTCTGTTTCCAGACTCCGGTTTCAGCCCCTCTGTTTCCAGACTCCTGTTTCTCACCCTCTGTTTCCAGACTCCTGTTTCTCCCCATCAATTTCCAGACTCTTGTTTCTCCCCCTCTGTTTCCAAACTCCTGTTTCTGCCGCTCTGTTTCCAGACTCCTGCTTCTCACCCTCTGTTTCCAGACTCCTGTTTCTCCCCCTCTGTTTCCAGAGTCCTGTTTCTCCCCCTCTGTTTCCAGACTCCTATTTCTGCCCCTCTGTTTCCAAACTCCTGTTTCTCACCACCTGTTTCCAGACTCCTGTTTCTCCCCCTCTGTTTCCAGAATCCTGTTTCTGCCCCTCTGTTTCCATCCTCCTGTTTTCGCCCCTCTGTTTCGAGACTCCTGTTTCTCCCCCTCTGTTTGCAGACCCCTGTTTCTCCCCCTCTGTTTTCAGACTCCTGTTTCTGCCCCTCTGTTTCCAGACTCCTGTTTCTCCCCCTCTGTTTCCAGACTCCTGTTTCTCCCCCTCTGATTCCAGACTCCTGTTTCTCCCCCTCTGTTTCCAGACTCCTGTTTCTGCCCCTCTGTTTCCAGACTTCTGTTTCTCACCCTGTGTTTCCAGACTCCATTTCTCCCCCTTTGTTTCCAGCCTCCTGTTTCTCCCCTCTGTTTCCAGACTCCTATTTCTGCCCTCTGTTTCCAGACTCCTGTTTCTCACCATCTGTTTCCAGACTTCTGTTTCTCCCCCTCTGTTTCCAGGCTTCTGTTTCTGCCCCTCTGTTTCCAGCCTCCTGTTTCTGCCCCTCTGCGTCCACACTCCTGTTTCTGCCCCTCCGTTTCCAGACTCTTGTTTCTCCCCCTCTGTTTCCAACCTCCTGTTTCTCCCCCTCTGTTTCCAGACTCCTGTTTCTCCCCCTCTGTTTCCAAACACCTGTTTCTGCCCCTCTGTTTCCAGCCTCCTGTTTCTGCCCCTCTGTTTCCAGCCTCCTGTTTCTCCCCCTCTGTTTCCAGACTCCTTTTTCTCCCCCTCTGTTTCCAGACTCCTGTTTCTGCCCCTCTGTTTCCAGACTTCAGTTTCTCACCCTGTGTTCCCAGACTCCTGTTTCTCCCCCTCTGTTTCCAGCCTCCGGTTTCTCCCCTTCTGTTTCCAGACTCCTATTTCTGCCCCTCTGTTTCCAGACTCCTGTTTCTCACCACCTGTTTCCAGACTCCTGTTTCTCCCCCTCTGTTTCCAGACTCCTGTTTCTGCCCCTCTGTTTCCAGACTCCTGTTTCTCCCCCTCTGTTTCCAGACTACTGTTTCTGCCCCTCTGTTTCCAGACTCCTCTTTCTCACCCTCTGTTTCCAGCCTCCTGTTTCTCCCCCTCTGTTTCCAGACTCCTGTTTCTCCCCCTCTGTTTCCAGACTCCTGTTTCTCCCCCTCTGTTTCCAGACTCCTGTTTATGCCCTTCTGTTTCCAGCCTCCTGTTTCTGCCCCTGTGTTTCCAGCCTCCTGTTTCTCCCCCTCTGTTTTCAGACTCCTGTTTCTGCCCCTCTGTTTCCAGCCTCCTGTTTCTCCCCCTCTGTTTCCAGACTCCTGTTACTCCCCCTCTGTTTCCAGACTCCTGTTTCTGCCCCTCTGTTTCCAGACTCCTGTTTCTCCCCCTCTGTTTCCAGACTCCTGTTTCTGCCCCTCTGTTTCCAGACTCCAATTTCTGCCGCTCTGTTTCCAGACTCCTGTTTCTCACCACCTGTTTCCAGCCTCCTGTTTCTCCCCCTCTGTTTCCAGACTCCTGTTTCTGCCCCTCTGTTTCCAGACTCTTGTTTCTCCCCCTCTGTTTCTAGAATCCAGTTTCTGCCCCTCTGTTTCCAGACTCCTCTTTCTCACCCTCTGTTTCCAGCCTCCTGTTTCTCCCCCTCTGTTTCCAGACTCCTGTATCTCCCCCTCAGTTTCCAGACTCCTGTTTCTCCCCCTCTGTTTCCAGACTCCTGTTTATGCCCCTCTGTTTCCAGCCTCCTGTTTCTGCCCCTGTGTTTCCAGCCTCCTGTTTCTCCCCCTCTGTTTTCAGACTCCTGTTTCTGCCCCTCTGTTTCCAGACTCCTGTTTCACCCCCTCTATTTCCAGACTCCTGTTTCTCACCCTCTGTTTCCAGGCTCCTGTTTTGGCCCCACTGTTTCCAGACTCCTCTATCTGCCCCTCTGTTTCCAGCCTCCTGTTTCTCCCCCTCTGTTTCCAGACTCCTGTTTCTCCCCCTCTGTTTCCAGACTCCTGTTTCTGCCCCTCTGTTTCCAGACTCCTGTTTCTGCCCCTCTGTTTCCAGCCTCCTGTTTCTGCCCCTCTGTATCCAGCCTCCTGTTTCTCCCCCTCTGTTTCCAGACTCCTGTTTCTCCTCCTCTGTTTACAGACTCCTGTTTCTCCCCATCTGTTTTCAGACTCCTGTTTCTGCCCGTCTGTTTCCAGAGTCCTGTTTCTCCCCCTCTGTTTCCAGAGTCCTGTTTCTGCCCCTCTGTTTCCAGACTCCGGTTTCAGCCCCTCTGTTTCCAGACTCCTGTTTCTCACCCTCTGTTTCCTGACTCCTGTTTCTCCCCATCAATTTCCAGACTCTTGTTTCTCCCCCTCTGTTTCCAAACTCCTGTTTCTGCCGCTCTGTTTCCAGACTCCTGCTTCTCACCCTCTGTTTCCAGACTCCTGTTTCTCCCCCTCTGTTTCCAGAGTCCTGTTTCTCCCCCTCTGTTTCCAGACTCCTATTTCTGCCCCTCTGTTTCCAAACTCCTGTTTCTCACCACCTGTTTCCAGACTCCTGTTTCTCCCCCTCTGTTTCCAGAATCCTGTTTCTGCCCCTCTGTTTCCATCCTCCTGTTTTCGCCCCTCTGTTTCGAGACTCCTGTTTCTCCCCCTCTGTTTGCAGACCCCTGTTTCTCCCCCTCTGTTTTCAGACTCCTGTTTCTGCCCCTCTGTTTCCAGACTCCTGTTTCTCCCCATCTGTTTCCAGGCTCCTGTTTCTGCCCCTCTGTTTCCAGCCTCCTGTTTCTCCCCCTCTGTTTCCAGACTCCTGTTTCTGCCCCTCTGTTTCCAGACTTCTGTTTCTCACCCTGTGTTTCCAGACTCCATTTCTCCCCCTTTGTTTCCAGCCTCCTGTTTCTCCCCTCTGTTTCCAGACTCCTATTTCTGCCCTCTGTTTCCAGACTCCTGTTTCTCACCATCTGTTTCCAGACTTCTGTTTCTCCCCCTCTGTTTCCAGGCTTCTGTTTCTGCCCCTCTGTTTCCAGCCTCCTGTTTCTGCCCCTCTGCGTCCACACTCCTGTTTCTGCCCCTCCGTTTCCAGACTCTTGTTTCTCCCCCTCTGTTTCCAACCTCCTGTTTCTCCCCCTCTGTTTCCAGACTCCTGTTTCTCCCCCTCTGTTTCCAAACACCTGTTTCTGCCCCTCTGTTTCCAGCCTCCTGTTTCTGCCCCTCTGTTTCCAGCCTCCTGTTTCTCCCCCTCTGTTTCCAGACTCCTTTTTCTCCCCCTCTGTTTCCAGACTCCTGTTTCTGCCCCTCTGTTTCCAGACTTCAGTTTCTCACCCTGTGTTCCCAGACTCCTGTTTCTCCCCCTCTGTTTCCAGCCTCCGGTTTCTCCCCCTCTGTTTCCAGACTCCTATTTCTGCCCCTCTGTTTCCAGACTCCTGTTTCTCACCACCTGTTTCCAGACTCCTGTTTCTCCCCCTCTGTTTCCAGACTCCTGTTTCTGCCCCTCTGTTTCCAGACTCCTGTTTCTCCCCCTCTGTTTCCAGACTACTGTTTCTGCCCCTCTGTTTCCAGACTCCTCTTTCTCACCCTCTGTTTCCAGCCTCCTGTTTCTCCCCCTCTGTTTCCAGACTCCTGTTTCTCCCCCTCTGTTTCCAGACTCCTGTTTCTCCCCCTCTGTTTCCAGACTCCTGTTTATGCCCTTCTGTTTCAAGCCTCCTGTTTCTGCCCCTGTGTTTCCAGCCTCCTGTTTCTCCCCCTCTGTTTTCAGACTCCTGTTTCTGCCCCTCTGTTTCCAGCCTCCTGTTTCTCCCCCTCTGTTTCCAGACTCCTGTTACTCCCCCTCTGTTTCCAGACTCCTGTTTCTGCCCCTCTGTTTCCAGACTCCTGTTTCTCCCCCTCTGTTTCCAGACTCCTGTTTCTGCCCCTCTGTTTCCAGACTCCAATTTCTGCCGCTCTGTTTCCAGACTCCTGTTTCTCACCACCTGTTTCCAGCCTCCTGTTTCTCCCCCTCTGTTTCCAGACTCCTGTTTCTGCCCCTCTGTTTCCAGACTCTTGTTTCTCCCCCTCTGTTTCTAGAATCCAGTTTCTGCCCCTCTGTTTCCAGACTCCTCTTTCTCACCCTCTGTTTCCAGCCTCCTGTTTCTCCCCCTCTGTTTCCAGACTCCTGTTTCTCCCCCTCAGTTTCCAGACTCCTGTTTCTCCCCCTCTGTTTCCAGACTCCTGTTTATGCCCCTCTGTTTCCAGCCTCCTGTTTCTGCCCCTGTGTTTCCAGCCTCCTGTTTCTCCCCCTCTGTTTTCAGACTCCTGTTTCTGCCCCTCTGTTTCCAGACTCCTGTTTCACCCCCTCTATTTCCAGACTCCTGTTTCTCACCCTCTGTTTCCAGGCTCCTGTTTTGGCCCCACTGTTTCCAGACTCCTCTATCTGCCCCTCTGTTTCCAGCCTCCTGTTTCTCCCCCTCTGTTTCCAGACTCCTGTTTCTCCCCCTCTGTTTCCAGACTCCTGTTTCTGCCCCTCTGTTTCCAGACTCCTGTTTCTGCCCCTCTGTTTCCAGCCTCCTGTTTCTGCCCCTCTGTATCCAGCCTCCTGTTTCTCCCCCTCTGTTTCCAGACTCCTGTTTCTCCTCCTCTGTTTACAGACTCCTGTTTCTCCCCATGTGTTTTCAGACTCCTGTTTCTGCCCGTCTGTTTCCAGAGTCCTGTTTCTCCCCCTCTGTTTCCAGAGTCCTGTTTCTGCCCCTCTGTTTCCAGACTCCGGTTTCAGCCCCTCTGTTTCCAGACTCCTGTTTCTCACCCTCTGTTTCCAGACTCCTGTTTCTCCCCATCAATTTCCAGACTCTTGTTTCTCCCCCTCTGTTTCCAAACTCCTGTTTCTGCCGCTCTGTTTCCAGACTCCTGCTTCTCACCCTCTGTTTCCAGACTCCTGTTTCTCCCCCTCTGTTTCCAGAGTCCTGTTTCTCCCCCTCTGTTTCCAGACTCCTATTTCTGCCCCTCTGTTTCCAAACTCCTGTTTCTCACCACCTGTTTCCAGACTCCTGTTTCTCCCCCTCTGTTTCCAGAATCCTGTTTCTGCCCCTCTGTTTCCATCCTCCTGTTTTCGCCCCTCTGTTTCGAGACTCCTGTTTCTCCCCCTCTGTTTGCAGACCCCTGTTTCTCCCCCTCTGTATTCAGACTCCTGTTTCTGCCCCTCTGTTTCCAGACTCCTGTTTCTCCCCATCTGTTTCCAGGCTCCTGTTTCTGCCCCTCTGTTTCCAGCCTCCTGTATCTCCCCCTCTGTTTCCAGACTCCTGTTTCTCCCCCTCTGTTTCCAGACTCCTGTTTCTCCCCCTCTGTTTCGAGCCTCCTGATTCTGCCCCTCTGTTTCCAGCCTCCTCTTTCTCACCCTCTGTTTACTGACTCCTGTTTCTCCCCGTCTGTTTCCAGGCTACTGTTTCTGCCCTTCTGTTTCCAGCCTCCTGTATCTCCCGCTCTGTTTCCAGACTCCTGTTTCTCCCCCTCTGTTTCCAGACTCCTGTTTCTGCCCCTCTGTTTCCAGAATCCTGTTTCTGCCCCTCTGTTTCCAGCCTCCTGTTTCTCCCCCTCTGTTTCCAGACTCCTGTTTCTCCTCCTCTGTTTACAGACTCCTGTTTCTCCCCATCTGATTTCAGACTCCTGTTACTGCCCCTCTGTTTCCAGACTCCTTTTTCTCCCCCTCTGTTTCCAGACTCCTGTTTCTCCCCCTCTGTTTCCAGACTCCTGTTTCTCCCCCTCTGTTTCCAGACTCCTGTTTCTCCCCCTCTGTTTCCAGTCTCCTGTTTCTCCACCTCTGTTTCCAGACTCCTGTTTCTCACCCTCTGTTTCCAGGCACCTGTTTCTCCCCCTCTGTTTCGAGCCTCCTGTTTCTGCCCCTCTGTTTCCAGCCTCCTGTTTCTCCCCCTCTGTTTCCAAACTCCTGATTCTGCCCCTCTGTATCCAGACGCCTGTTTCTCCGCCTCTGTTTCCAAACTCCTGGTTCTGCCCCTCTGTTTCCAGACTCCTGTTTCTGCCCCTCTGTTTCCAGACTCCTGTTTCTGCCCCTCTGTTTCCAGACGCCTGTTTCTCCCCCTCTGTTTCCAGACTCCTGTTTCTCCCCCTCTGTTTCCAGACTCCTTTTTCTCCCCCTCTGTTTCCAGACTCCTGTTTCTCCCCCTCTGTTTCCAGTCTCCTGTTTCTCCACCTCTGTTTCCAGACTCCTGTTTCTCACCCTCTGTTTCCAGGCACCTGTTTCTCCCCCTCTGTTTCGAGCCTCCTGTTTCTGCCCCTCTGTTTCTAGCCTCCTGTTTCTCCCCCTCTGTTTCCAAACTCCTGTTTCTGCCCCTCTGTTTCCAGACGCCTGTTTCTCCCCCTCTGTTTCCAAACACCTGTTTCTGCCCCTCTGTTTCCAGACTCCTGTTTCTGCCCCTCTGTTTCCAGACTCCTGTTTCTGCCCCTCTGTTTCCAGACGCCTGTTTCTCCCCCTCTGTTCCAGACTCCTGTTTCTCACCCTCTGTTTCCAGCCTCCTGTTTCTCACCCTCTGTTTCCAGCCTCCTGTTTCTCCCCCTCTGCTTCCACACTCCTGTTTCTGCCCCACTGTTTCCAGACTCCTGTTTCTCACCCTCTGTTTCCAGACTCCTGTTTCTGCCCCTCTGTTTCAAGACTCCTGTTTCTGCCCCTCTGTTTCCAGACTCCGGATTCTGCCCCTCTGTTTCCAGACTCCTGTTTCTCCCCCTCTGTTTCCAGACTCTTGTTTCTGCCCCTCTGTTTCCAGACTTCTGTTTCTCACCCTGTGTTTCCAGACTCCTGTTTCTCCCCCTCTGTTTCCAGCCTCCTGTTTCTCCTCCTCTGTTTCCAGACTCCTATTTCAGCCCCTCTGTTTCCAGACTCCTGTTTCTCCCCCTCTGTTTCCAGACTCCTGTTTCTGCCCCTGTGTTTCCAGCCTCCTGTTTCTCCCCCTCTGTTTCCACACGCCTGTTTCTGCCCCTCTGTTTCCAGACACTTGTTTCTCCCCCTCTGTTTCCAGACTCCTGTTTCTGCCCCTCTGTTTCGAGCCTCCTGATTCTGCCCCTCTGTTTCCAGCCTCCTCTTTCTCACCCTCTGTTTCCTGACTCCTGTTTCTCCCCGTCTGTTTCCAGGCTCCTGTTTCTGCCCCTCTGTTTCCAGCCTCCTGTATCTCCCCCTCTTTTTCCAGACTCCTGTTTCTCCCCCTCTGTTTCCAGACTCCTGTTTCTGCCCCTCTGTTTCCAGACTCCTGTTTCTGCCCCTCTCTTTCCAGCCTCCTGTTTCTGCCCCTCTGTTTCCAGCCTCCTGTTTCTCCCCCTCTGTTTCCAGACTCCTGTTTCTCCTCCTCTGTTTTCAGACTCCTGTTTCTGCCCCTCTGTTTCCAGACTCCTGTTTCCCCGCCTCTGATTCCAGACTCCTCTTTCTAACCCTCTGTTTCCAGGCTCCTGTTTCTGCCCCACTGTTTCCAGACTCCCCTTTCTGCCCCTCTGTTTCCAGCCTCCTGTTTTTCCCCCTCTGTTTCCAGACTCCTGTTTCTCCCCCTCTGTTTCCAGACTCCTGTTTCTGCCCCTCTGTTTCCAGACTCCTGTTTCTGCCCCTCTGTTTCCAGTCTCCTGTTTCTCCCCCTCTGTTTCCAGACTCCTGTTTCTCCTCCACTGTTTACAGACTCCTGTTTCTCCCCATCTGTTTTCAGACTCCTGTTTCTGCCCCTCTGTTTCCAGACTCCTGTTTCTCCCCCTCTGTTTCCAGACTCCTGTTTCTCCCCCTCTGTTTCCAGACTCCTGTTTCTCCCCCTCTGTTTCCAGACTCCTGTTTCTCCCCCTCTGTTTCCAGTCTCCTGTTTCTCCACCTCTGTTTCCAGACTCCTGTTTCTCACCCTCTGTTTCCAGGCACCTGTTTCTCCCCCTCTGTTTCGAGCCTCCTGTTTCTGCCCCTCTTTTTCCAGCCTCCTGTTTCTCCCCCTCTGTTTCCAAACTCCTGTTTCTGCCCCTCTGTTTCCAGACGCCTGTTTCTCCCCCTCTGTTTCCAAACTCCTGTTTCTGCACCTCTGTTTCCAGCCTCCTGTTTCTCCCCCTCTGTTTCCAAACTCCTGTTTCTGCCCCTCTGTTTCCAGACGCCTGTTTCTCCCCCTCTGTTTCCAAACTCCTGTTTCTGCCCCTCTGTTTCCAGACTCCTGTTTCTGCCCCTCTGTTTCCAGACTCCTGTTTCTGCCCCTCTGTTTCCAGACGCCTGTTTCTCCCCCTCTGTTTCCAGACTCCTGTTTCTCACCCTCTGTTTCCAGCCTCCTGTTTCTCACCCTCTGTTTCCAGCCTCCTGTTTCTCCCCCTCTGCTTCCACACTCCTGTTTCTGCCCCACTGTTTCCAGACTCCTGTTTCTCACCCTCTGTTTCCAGACTCCTGTTTCTGCCCCTCTGTTTCAAGACTCCTGTTTCTGCCCCTCTGTTTCCAGACTCCGGATTCTGCCCCTCTGTTTCCAGACTCCTGTTTCTCCCCCTCTGTTTCCAGACTCCTGTTTCTCACCCTCTGTTTCCAGACTCCTGTTTCTCCCCATCAATTTCCAGACTCCTGTTTCTCCCCCTCTGTTTCCAGACTCCTGTTTCTGCCGCTCTGTTTCCAGACTCCTGTTTCTCACCCTCTGTTTCCAGCCTCCTGTTTCTCGCCCTCTGTTTCCAGACTCCTGTTTCTGCCCCTCTGTTTCCAGACTCCTGTTTCTCCCCCACTGTTTCCAGACTCCTGTTTCTGCCCTTCTGCTTCCAGACTCCTGTTTCTCACCCTCTGTTTCCAGTCTCCTCTTTCTGCCCCTCTGTTTCCAGCCTCCTGTTTCTGCCCCTCTGTTTCCAGTCTCCTGTTTCTCTCCCTCTGTTTCCAGACTCCTGTTTCTCCCCCTCTGTTTCCAGACTCCTGTTTCTGCCCCTCTGTTTCCAGACTCCTGTTTCTGCCCCTCTGTTTCCAGACTTCTGTTTCTCACCCTGTGTTTCCAGACTCCTGTTTCTCCCCCTCTCTTTCCAGCCTCCTGTTTCTCCCCATCTGTTTCCAGGCTCCTGTTTCTGCCCCTCTGTTTCCAGCCTCCTGTATCTCCCCCTCTGTTTCCAGACTCCTGTTTCTCCCCCTCTGTTTCCAGACTCCTGTTTCTGCCCCTCTGTTTCCAGTCTCCTGTTTCTCCACCTCTGTTTCCAGACTCCTGTTTCTCACCCTCTGTTTCCAGACTCCTGTTTCTCCCCATCTGTTTCCAGGCTCCTGTTTCTGCCCCTCTGTTTCCAGCCTCCTGTATCTCCCCCTCTGTTTCCAGACTCCTGTTTCTCCCCCTCTGTTTCCAGACTCCTGTTTCTGCCCCTCTGTTTCCAGACTCCTGTTTCTGCCCCTCTGTTTCCAGACTCCTGTTTCTGCCCCTCTGTTTCCAGCCTCCTGTTTCTCCCCCTCTGTTTCCAGACTCCTGTTTCTCCTCCTCTGTTTTCAGACTCCTGTTTCTGCCCCTCTGTTTCCAGACTCCTGTTTCCCCGCCTCTGTTTCCAGACTCCTCTTTCTCACCCTCTGTTTCCAGGCTCCTGTTTCTGCCCCACTGTTTCCAGACTCCTCTTTCTGCCCCTCTGTTTCCAGCCTCCTGTTTCTCCCCCTCTGTTTCCAGACTCCTGTTTCTCCCCCTCTGTTTCCAGACTCCTGTTTCTGCCCCTCTGTTTCCAGACTCCTGTTTCTGCCCCTCTGTTTCCAGCCTCCTGTTTCTGCCCCTCTGTTTCCAGCCTCCTGTTTCTCCACCTCTGTTTCCAGACTCCTGTTTCTCCTCCTCTGTTTACAGACTCCTGTTTCTCCCCATCTGTTGTCAGACTCCTGTTTCTGCCCCTCTGTTTCCAGACTCCTGTTTCTCCCCCTCTGTTTCCAGACTCCTGTTTCTCCCCCTCTGTTTCCAGACTCCTGTTTCTCCCCCTCTGTTTCCAGACTCCTGTTTCTCCCCCTCTGTTTCCAGTCTCCTGTTTCTCCACCTCTGTTTCCAGGCTCCTGTTTCTCACCCTCTGTTTCCAGACACCTGTTTCTCCCCCTCTGTTTCGAGCCTCCTGTTTCTGCCCCTCTGTTTCCAGCCTCCTGTTTCTCCCCCTCTGTTTCCAAACTCCTGATTCTGCCCCTCTGTTTCCAGACGCCTGTTTCTCCCCCTCTGTTTCCAAACTCCTGGTTCTGCCCCTCTGTTTCCAGACTCCTGTTTCTGCCCCTCTGTTTCCAGACTCCTGTTTCTGCCCCTCTGTTTCCAGACGCCTGTTTCTCCCCCTCTGTTTCCAGACTCCTGTTTCTCCCCCTCTGTTTCCAGACTCCTGTTTCTCCCCCTCTGTTTCCAGACTCCTGTTTCTCCCCCTCTGTTTGCAGTCTCCTGTTTCTCCACCTCTGTTTCCAGACTCCTGTTTCTCACCCTCTCTTTCCAGGCACCTGTTTCTCCCCCTCTGTTTCGAGCCTCCTGTTTCTGCCCCTCTGTTTCTAGCCTCCTGTTTCTCCCCCTCTGTTTCCAAACTCCTGTTTCTGCCCCTCTGTTTCCAGACGCCTGTTTCTCCCCCTCTGTTTCCAAACACCTGTTTCTGCCCCTCTGTTTCCAGACTCCGGATTCTGCCCCTCTGTTTCCAGACTCCTGTTTCTCCCCCTCTGTTTCCAGACTCTTGTTTCTGCCCCTCTGTTTCCAGACTTCTGTTTCTCACCCTGTGTTTCCAGACTCCTGTTTCTCCCCCTCTGTTTCCAGCCTCCTGTTTCTCCTCCTCTGTTTCCAGACTCCTATTTCAGCCCCTCTGTTTCCAGATTCCTGTTTCTCCCCCTCTGTTTCCAGACTCTTGTTTCTGCCCCTCTGTTTCCAGCCTCCTGTTTCTCCCCCTCTGTTTCCACACGCCTGTTTCTGCCCCTCTGTTTCCAGACACTTGTTTCTCCCCCTCTGTTTCCAGACTCCTGTTTCTGCCCCTCTGTTTCGAGCCTCCTGATTCTGCCCCTCTGTTTCCAGCCTCCTCTTTCTCACCCTCTGTTTCCTGACTCCAGTTTCTCCCCGTCTGTTTCCAGGCTCCTGTTTCTGCCCCTCTGTTTCCAGCCTCCTGTATCTCCCCCTCTGTTTCCAGGCACCTGTTTCTCCCCCTCTGTTTCGAGCCTCCTGTTTCTGCCCCTCTGTTTCTAGCCTCCTGTTTCTCCCCCTCTGTTTCCAAACTCCTGTTTCTGCCCCTCCGTTTCCAGACGCCTGTTTCTCCCCCTCTGTTTCCAAACACCTGTTTCTGCCCCTCTGTTTCCAGACTCCGGATTCTGCCCCTCTGTTTCCAGACTCCTGTTTCTCCCCCTCTGTTTCCAGACTCTTGTTTCTGCCCCTCTGTTTCCAGACTTCTGTTTCTCACCCTGTGTTTCCAGACTCCTGTTTCTCCCCCTCTGTTTCCAGCCTCCTGTTTCTCCTCCTCTGTTTCCAGACTCCTATTTCAGCCCCTCTGTTTCCAGATTCCTGTTTCTCCCCCTCTGTTTCCAGACTCTTGTTTCTGCCCCTCTGTTTCCAGCCTCCTGTTTCTCCCCCTCTGTTTCCACACGCCTGTTTCTGCCCCTCTGTTTCCAGACACTTGTTTCTCCCCCTCTGTTTCCAGACTCCTGTTTCTGCCCCTCTGTTTCGAGCCTCCTGATTCTGCCCCTCTGTTTCCAGCCTCCTCTTTCTCACCCTCTGTTTCCTGACTCCAGTTTCTCCCCGTCTGTTTCCAGGCTCCTGTTTCTGCCCCTCTGTTTCCAGCCTCCTGTATCTCCCCCTCTGCTTCCAGACTCCTGTTTCTCCCCCTCTGTTTCCAGACTCCTGTTTCTGCCCCTCTGTTTCCAGACTCCTGTTTCTGCCCCTCTGTTTCCAGCCTCCTGTTTCTGCCCCTCTGTTTCCAGCCTCCTGTTTCTCCCCCTCTGTTTCCAGACTCCTGTTTCTCCTCCTCTGTTTTCAGACTCCTGTTTCTGCCCCTCTGTTTCCAGACTCCTGTTTCCCCGCCTCTGATTCCAGACTCCTCTTTCTCACCCTCTGTTTCCAGGCTCCTGTTTCTGCCCCACTGTTTCCAGACTCCTCTTTCTGCCCCTCTGTTTCCAGCCTCCTGTTTCTCCCCCTCTGTTTCCAGACTCCTGTTTCTCCCCCTCTGTTTCCAGACTCCTGTTTCTGCCCCTCTGTTTCCAGACTCCTGTTTCTGCCCCTCTGTTTCCAGCCTCCTGTTTCTCCCCCTCTGTTTCCAGACTCCTGTTTCTGCTCCTCTGTTTACAGACTCCTGTTTCTCCCCATCTGTTTTCAGACTCCTGTTTCTGCCCCTCTGTTTCCAGACTCCTGTTTCTCCCCCTCTGTTTCCAGACTCCTGTTTCTCCCCCTCTGTTTCCAGACTCCTGTTTCTCCCCCTCTGTTTCCAGACTCCTGTTTCTGCCCCTCTGTTTCCAGCCTCCTGTTTCTCCCCCTCTGTTTCCAAACTCCTGTTTCTGCCCCTCTGTTTCCAGACGCCTGTTTCTCCCCCTCTGTTTCCAAACTCCTGTTTCTGCCCCTCTGTTTCCAGCCTCCTGTTTCTCCCCCTCTGTTTCCAAACTCCTGTTTCTGCCCCTCTGTTTCCAGACGCTTGTTTCTCCCCCTCTGTTTCCAAACTCCTGTTTCTGCCCCTCTGTTTCCAGACTCCTGTTTCTCACCCTCTTTTTCCAGAATCCTGTTTCTCCCCCTCTGTTTGCAGACCCCTGTTTCTCCCCCTCTGTTTTCAGACTCCTGTTTCTCGCCCTCTGTTTCCAGACTCCTGTTTCTGCCCCTCTGTTTCCAGACTCCGGTTTCTGCCCCTCTGTTTCCAGACTCCTGTTTCTGCCCCACTGTTTCCGGCCTCCTGTTCCTGCCCCTCTGTTTCCAGACTCCTGTTTGTCCCCCTCTGTTTGCAGACCCCTGTTTCTCCCCCACTGTTTTCAGACTCCTGTTTCTGCCCCTCTGTTTCCAGACGCCTGTTTCTCCCCCTCTGTTTCCAGACTCCTGTTTCTCCCCCTCTGTTTCCAGACTCCTGTTTCTCCCCCTCTGTTTCCAGACTCCTGTTTCTCCCCCTCTGTTTACAGACTCCTGTTTCTGCCCCTCTGTTTCCAGACTCCTGTTTCTCACCCTCTGTTTCCAGTCTCCTCTTTCTGCCCCTCTGTTTCCAGCCTCCTGTTTCTGCCCCTGTGTTTCCAGACTCCTGTTTCTCCCCCTCTGTTTCCAGACTCCTGTTTCTCCCCCTCTGTTTCCACACTCCTGTTTCTGCCCCTCTGTTTCGAGCCTCCTGTTTCTCCCCCTCTGTTTCCAGACTCCTGTTTCTGCCCCTCTGTTTCCAGACTCCTGTTTCTCCCCCTCTGTTTCCAGACTCCTGTTTCTCACCGTCTGTTTCCAGACTCCTGTTTCTGCCCTTCTGTTTCGAGCCTCCTGATTCTGTCCCTCTGTTTCCAGCCTCCTCGTTCTCACCCTCTGTTTCCTGACTCCTGCTTCTCCTACTCTGTTTCCAGGCTCCTGTTTCTGCCCCTCTGTTTCCAGCCTCCTGTTTCTCCCCCTCTGTTTCCAGACTCCTGTTTCTCCCCCTCTGTTTCCAGTCTCCTGTTTCTGCCCCTATGTTTCCAGACTCCTGTTTCAGCCCCTCTGTTTCCAGGCTCATGTTTCTGCCCCTCTGTTTCCAGACTCCTGTTTCTCCCCCTCTGTTTGCACACCCCTGTTTCTCCCCCTCTGTTTCCAGACTCCTGTTTCTCCCCCTCTGTTTCCAGACTCCTGTTTCTGCCCCTCTGTTACCAGACTCCTGTTTCTCACCCTCTGTTTCCAATCTCCTCTTTCCGCCCCTCTGTTCCCAGCCTCCTGTCTCTGCCCCTCTGTTTCCAGTCTCCTGTTTCTCTCCCTCTGTTTCCAGACGCCTGTTTCTCCCCCTCTGTTTCCAGACTCCTGTTTCTGCCCCTCTGTTTCCAGACTTCTGTTTCTCACCCTGTGTCTCCAGACTCCTGTTTCTCCCCCTCTGTTTCCAGCCTCCTGTTTCTCCCCTCTGTTTCCAGACTCCTATTTCTGCCCACTGTTTCCAGACTCCTGTTTCTCACCATCTGTTTCCAGTCTCCTATTTCTCCCCCTCTCTTTCCAGGCTCCTGTTTCTGCCCCTCTGTTTCCAGCCTCCTGTTTCTCCCCCTCTGTGTCCAGACTGCTGTTTTTCCTCCTCTGTTTGCAGACTCCTGTTTCTCCCCCTCTGTTTTCAGACTCCTGTTTCTGCCCCTCTGTTTCCAGACTCCTGGTTCTCCCCCTCTGTTTCCAGACTCCTGTTTCTCCCCCTCTGTTTCCAGACTCCTGTTTCTCCCCCTCTGTTTCCAGACTCCTGTTTCTCCCCCTCTGTTTCCAGTCTCCTGTTTCTCCACCTCTGTTTCCAGACTCCTGTTTCTCACCCTCTGTTTCCAGGCTCCTGTTTCTCCCCCTCTGTTTCGAGCCTCCTGTTTCTGCCTCTCTGTTTCCAGCCTCCTGTTTCTTCCCCTCTGTTTCCAGCCTCCTGTTTCTGCCCCTCTGTTTCCAGCCTCCTGTTTCTCCCCCTCTGTTTCCAGACTCCTGTTTCTCCTCCTCTGTTTACAGGCTCCTATTTCTCCCCGTCTGATTTCAGACTCCTGTTTCTCCCCCTCTGTTTCCAGACTCCTGTTTCTCCCCCTCAGTTTCCGCCTCCTGTTTCTGCCCCTCTGTTTCGAGACTCCTGTTTCTGCCCCTCTGTTTCCAGCCTCATGTTTCTCCCCCTCTGTTTCCAGACTCCTGTTTCTCCCCCTCTGCTTCCAGACTCCTGTTTCTGCCCCTCTGTTTCCAGTCTCCTGTTTCTGCCCCTCTGTTTCGAGCCTCCTGTTTCTCCCCCTCTGTTTCCAGACTCCTGTTTCTGCCCCTCTGTTTCCAGACTCCTGTTTCTGCCGCTCTGTTTCCAGACTCCTGTTTCTCACCGTCTGTTTCCAGACTCCTGTTTCTGCCCCTCTGTTTCGAGCCTCCTGATTCTGTCCCTCTGTTTCCACCCTCCTCTTTCTCACCCTCTGTTTCCTGACTCCTGTTTCTCCCCCTCTGTTTGCAGGCTCCTGTTTCTGCCCCTCTGATTCCAGCCTCCTGTTTCTCCCCCTCTGTTTCCAGACTCCTGTTTCTCCCCCTCTGTTTCCAGTCTCCTGTTTCTGCCCCTCTGTTTCCAGACTCCGGTTTCAGCCCCTCTGTTTCCAGGCTCCTGTTTCTGCCCCTCTGTTTCCAGACTCCTGTTTCTCCCCCTCTGTTTGCAGACCCCTGTTTCTCCCCCTCTGTTTCCAGACTCCTGTTTCTCCCCCTCTGTTTCCAGACTCCTGTTTCTGCCCCTCTGTTTCCAGACTTCTGTTTCTCACCCTGTGTTTCCAGACTCCTGTTTCTCCCCCTCTGTTTCCAGCCTCCTGTTTCTCCCCTCTGTTTCCAGACTCCTATTTCTGCCCACTGTTTCCAGACTCCTGTTTCTCACCATCTGTTTCCAGGCTCCTATTTCTCCCCCTCTCTTTCCAGGCTCCTGTTTCTGCCCCTCTGTTTCCAGCCTCCTGTTTCTCCCCCTCTGTGTCCACACTCCTGTTTTTCCTCCTCTGTTTGCAGACTCCTGTTTCTCCCCCTCTGTTTTCAGACTCCTGTTTCTGCCTCTCTGTTTCCAGACTCCTGTTTCTCCCCCTCTGTTTCCAGACTCCTGTTTCTCCCCCTCTGTTTCCAGACTCCTGTTTCTCCCCCTCTGTTTCCAGACTCCTGTTTCTCCCCCTCGGTTTCCAGTCTCCTGTTTCACCACCTCTGTTTCCAGACTCCTATTTCTCACCCTCTGTTTCCAGGCTCCTGTTTCTCCCCCTCTGTTTCGAGCCTCCTGGTTCTGCCTCTCTGTTTCCAGCCTCCTGTTTCTTCCCCTCTGTTTCCAGCCTCCTGTTTCTGCCCCTCTGTTTCCAGCCTCCTGTTTCTCCCCCTCTGTTTCCAGACTCCTGTTTCTCCTCCTCTGTTTACAGGCTCCTATTTCTCCCCATCTGTTTTCAGACTCCTGTTTCTCCCCCTCTGTTTCCAGACTCCTTTTTCTCCCCCTCTGTTTCCCGCCTCCTGTTTCTGCCCCTCTGTTTCGAGACTCCTGTTTCTGCCCCTCTGTTTCCAGCCTCATGTTTCTCCCCCTCTGTTTCCAGACTCCTGTTTCTCCCCCTCTGCTTCCAGACTCCTGTTTCTGCCCCTCTGTTTCCAGTCTCCTGTTTCTGCCCCACTGTTTCCAGACTCCTGTTTCTGCCCCTCTGTTTCCAGAATCCTGTTTCTCACCCTCTGTTTCCAGACTCCTGTTTCTGCCCCTCTGTTTCCAGACTCCGGTTTCTGCCCCTCTGTTCGCAGACGCCTGTTTCTCCCCCGCTGTTCCCAGACTCTTGTTTCTCACCCTCTGTTTCCAGCCTCCTGTTTCTCGCCCTCTGTTTCCACACTCCTGTTTCTCCCCCTCTGTTTCCAGACTCCTGTTTCTCCCCCTCTGTTTCCCGCCTCCTGTTTCTGCCCCTCTGTTTCGAGACTCCTGTTTCTGCCCCTCTGTTTCCAGCCTCATGTTTCTCCCCCTCTGTTTCCAGACTCCTGTTTCTCCCCCTCTGCTTCCAGACTCCTGTTTCTGCCCCTCTGTTTCCAGTCTCCTGTTTCTGCCCCACTGTTTCCAGACTCCTGTTTCTGCCCCTCTGTTTCCAGAATCCTGTTTCTCACCCTCTGTTTCCAGACTCCTGTTTCTGCCCCTCTGTTTCCAGACTCCGGTTTCTGCCCCTCTGTTCGCAGACGCCTGTTTCTCCCCCGCTGTTCCCAGACTCTTGTTTCTCACCCTCTGTTTCCAGCCTCCTGTTTCTCGCCCTCTGTTCCCACACTCCTGTTTCTGCCCCACTGTTTCCAGACTCCTGTTTCTCACCCTCTGTTTCCAGACTCCTGTTTCTCACCCTCTGTTTCCAGCATCCTGTTTCTCGCCCTCTGTTTCCAGACTCCTGTTTCTGCCCCTCTGTTTCCAGACTCCTGTTTCTGCCCCTCTGTTTCCAGACTCCTGTTTCTCCCCCTCTGTTTCCAGACTCCTGTTTCTCCCCATCTGTTTGCAGACCCCTGTTTCTCCCCCTCTGTTTTCAGACTCCTGTTTCTGCCCCTCTGTTTCCAGACTCCTGTTTCTCCCCCTCTGTTTCCAGACTCCTGTTTCTCCCCCTCTGTTTCCGGACTCCTGTTTCTCCCCCTCTGTTTCCAGACTACTGTTTCTCCCCCTCTGTTTCCAGACTCCTGTTTCTGCCCCTCTGTTTCCAGACTCCTGTTTCTCACCCTCTGTTTCCAGTCTCCTCTTTCTGCCCCTCTGTTTCCAGCCTCCTTTTTCTGCCCCTCTATTTCCAGTCTCCTGTTTCTCTCCCTCTGTTTCCAGACTCTTGTTTCTCCCCCTCTGTTTCCAGAATCCTGTTTCTGCCCCTCTTTTTCCAGACTCCTCTTTCTCACCCTCTGTTTCCATCCTCCTGTTTCTCCCCCTCTGTTTCCAGACTCCTGTTTCTCCCCCTCAGTTTCCAGACTCCTGTTTCTCCCCCTCTGTTTCCAGACTCCTGTTTATGCCCCTCTGTTTCCAGCCTCCTGTTTCTGCCCCTGTGTTTCCAGCCTCCTGTTTCTCCCCCTCGGTGTTCAGACTCCTGTTTCTGCCCCTCTGTTTCCAGACTCCTGTTTCACCCCCTCTCTTTCCAGACTCCTGTTTCTCACCCTCTGTTTCCAGGCTCCTGTTTCGGCCCCACTGTTTCCAGACTCCTCTATCTGCCCCTCTGTTTCCAGCCTCCTGTTTCTCCCCCTCTGTTTCCAGACTCCTGTTTCTCCCCCTCTGTTTCCAGACTCCTGTTTCTGCCCCGCTGTTTCCAGCCTCCTGTTTCTGCCCCTCTATTTCCAGCCTCCTGTTTCTCCTCCTCTGTTTACAGGCTCCTGTTTCTCCCCCTCTGTTTTCAGACTCCTGATTCTGCCCCTCTGTTTCCAGACTCCTGTTTCTCCCGCTCTGTTTCCAGACTCCTGCTTCTCCCCCTCTGTTTCCAGCCTCCTGTTTCTGCCCCTCAGTTTCGAGACTCCTGTTTCTGCCCCTCTGTTTCCTGCCTCCTGTTTCTCCCCCTCTGTTTCCAGACTCCTGTTTCTCCGCATCAATTTCCAGACTCCTGTTTCTCCCCCCCTATTTTCAGACTCCTGTTTCTGCCCCTCTGTTTCCAGACTCCTGTTTCTCCCCCTCTGTTTCCAGACTCCTGTTTCTCCCCCTCTGTTTCCAGACTCCTGTTTCTGCCCCTCTGTTTCCAGACTCCAATTTCTGCCCCTCTGTTTCCAGACTCCTGTTTCTCACCACCTGTTTCCAGCCTCCTGTTTCTCCCCCTCTGTTTCCAGACTCCTGTTTCTGCCCCTCTGTTTCCAGACTCTTGTTTCTCCCCCTCTGTTTCTAGAATCCAGTTTCTGCCCCTCTGTTTCCAGACTCCTCTTTCTCACCCTCTGTTTCCAGCCTCCTGTTTCTCCCCCTCTGTTTCCAGACTCCTGTTTCTCCCCCTCAGTTTCCAGACTCCTGTTTCTCCCCCTCTGTTTCCAGACTCCTGTTTATGCCCCTCTGTTTCCAGCCTCCTGTTTCTGCCCCTGTGTTTCCAGCCTCCTGTTTCTCCCCCTCTGTTTTCAGACTCCTGTTTCTGCCCCTCTGTTTCCAGACTCCTGTTTCACCCCCTCTCTTTCCAGACTCCTGTTTCTCACCCTCTGTTTCCAGGCTCCTGTTTTGGCCCCACTGTTTCCAGACTCCTGTTTCTGCCCCTCTGTTTCCAGCCTCCTGTTTCTGCCCCTCTGTATCCAGCCTCCTGTTTCTCCCCCTCTGTTTCCAGACTCCTGTTTCTCCTCCTCTGTTTACAGACTCCTGTTTCTCCCCATCTGTTTTCAGACTCCTGTTTCTGCCCGTCTGTTTCCAGAGTCCTGTTTCTCCCCCTCTGTTTCCAGAGTCCTGTTTCTGCCCCTCTGTTTCCAGACTCCGGTTTCAGCCCCTCTGTTTCCAGACTCCTGTTTCTCACCCTCTGTTTCCAGACTCCTGTTTCTCCCCATCAATTTCCAGACTCTTGTTTCTCCCCCTCTGTTTCCAAACTCCTGTTTCTGCCGCTCTGTTTCCAGACTCCTGCTTCTCACCCTCTGTTTCCAGACTCCTGTTTCTCCCCCTCTGTTTCCAGACTCCTGTTTCTCCCCCTCTGTTTCCAGACTCCTGTTTCTGCCCCTCTGTTTCCAGACTCCTGTTTCTGCCCCTCTGTTTCCAGCCTCCTGTTTCTGCCCCTCTGTATCCAGCCTCCTGTTTCTCCCCCTCTGTTTCCAGACTCCTGTTTCTCCTCCTCTGTTTACAGACTCCTGTTTCTCCCCATCTGTTTTCAGACTCCTGTTTCTGCCCGTCTGTTTCCAGAGTCCTGTTTCTCCCCCTCTGTTTCCAGAGTCCTGTTTCTGCCCCTCTGTTTCCAGACTCCGGTTTCAGCCCCTCTGTTTCCAGACTCCTGTTTCTCACCCTCTGTTTCCAGACTCCTGTTTCTCCCCATCAATTTCCAGACTCTTGTTTCTCCCCCTCTGTTTCCAAACTCCTGTTTCTGCCGCTCTGTTTCCAGACTCCTGCTTCTCACCCTCTGTTTCCAGACTCCTGTTTCTCCCCCTCTGTTTCCAGAGTCCTGTTTCTCCCCCTCTGTTTCCAGACTCCTATTTCTGCCCCTCTGTTTCCAAACTCCTGTTTCTCACCACCTGTTTCCAGACTCCTGTTTCTCCCCCTCTGTTTCCAGAATCCTGTTTCTGCCCCTCTGTTTCCATCCTCCTGTTTTCGCCCCTCTGTTTCGAGACTCCTGTTTCTCCCCCTCTGTTTGCAGACCCCTGTTTCTCCCCCTCAGTTTTCAGACTCCTGTTTCTGCCCCTCTGTTTCCAGACTCCTGTTTCTCCCCCTCTGTTTCCAGACTCCTGTTTCTCCCCCTCTGATTCCAGACTCCTGTTTCTCCCCCTCTGTTTCCAGACTCCTGTTTCTGCCCCTCTGTTTCCAGACTTCTGTTTCTCACCCTGTGTTTCCAGACTCCATTTCTCCCCCTTTGTTTCCAGCCTCCTGTTTCTCCCCTCTGTTTCCAGACTCCTATTTCTGCCCTCTGTTTCCAGACTCCTGTTTCTCACCATCTGTTTCCAGACTTCTGTTTCTCCCCCTCTGTTTCCAGGCTTCTGTTTCTGCCCCTCTGTTTCCAGCCTCCTGTTTCTGCCCCTCTGCGTCCACACTCCTGTTTCTGCCCCTCCGTTTCCAGACTCTTGTTTCTCCCCCTCTGTTTCCAACCTCCTGTTTCTCCCCCTCTGTTTCCAGACTCCTGTTTCTCCCCCTCTGTTTCCAAACACCTGTTTCTGCCCCTCTGTTTCCAGCCTCCTGTTTCTGCCCCTCTGTTTCCAGCCTCCTGTTTCTCCCCCTCTGTTTCCAGACTCCTTTTTCTCCCCCTCTGTTTCCAGACTCCTGTTTCTGCCCCTCTGTTTCGAGCCTCCTGTTTCTCCCCCTCTGTTTCCAGACTCCTGTTTCTGCCCCTCTGTTTCCAGACTCCTGTTTCTCCCCCTCTGTTTCCAGACTCCTGTTTCTCACCGTCTGTTTCCAGACTCCTGTTTCTGCCCTTCTGTTTCGAGCCTCCTGATTCTGTCCCTCTGTTTCCAGCCTCCTCGTTCTCACCCTCTGTTTCCTGACTCCTGTTTCTCCAACTCTGTTTCCAGGCTCCTGTTTCTGCCCCTCTGTTTCCAGCCTCCTGTTTCTCCCCCTCTGTTTCCAGACTCCTGTTTCTCCCCCTCTGTTTCCAGTCTCCTGTTTCTGCCCCTATGTTTCCAGACTCCTGTTTCAGCCCCTCTGTTTCCAGACTCCTGTTTCTCCCCCTCTGTTTGCACACCCCTGTTTCTCCCCCTCTGTTTCCAGACTCCTGTTTCTCCCCCTCTGTTTCCAGACTCCTGTTTCTGCCCCTCTGTTACCAGACTCCTGTTTCTCACCCTCTGTTTCCAATCTCCTCTTTCCGCCCCTCTGTTCCCAGCCTCCTGTCTCTGCCCCTCTGTTTCCAGTCTCCTGTTTCTCTCCCTCTGTTTCCAGACGCCTGTTTCTCCCCCTCTGTTTCCAGACTCCTGTTTCTGCCCCTCTGTTTCCAGACTTCTGTTTCTCACCCTGTGTCTCCAGACTCCTGTTTCTCCCCCTCTGTTTCCAGCCTCCTGTTTCTCCCCTCTGTTTCCAGACTCCTATTTCTGCCCACTGTTTCCAGACTCCTGTTTCTCACCATCTGTTTCCAGTCTCCTATTTCTCCCCCTCTCTTTCCAGGCTCCTGTTTCTGCCCCTCTGTTTCCAGCCTCCTGTTTCTCCCCCTCTGTGTCCAGACTGCTGTTTTTCCTCCTCTGTTTGCAGACTCCTGTTTCTCCCCCTCTGTTTTCAGACTCCTGTTTCTGCCCCTCTGTTTCCAGACTCCTGGTTCTCCCCCTCTGTTTCCAGACTCCTGTTTCTCCCCCTCTGTTTCCAGACTCCTGTTTCTCCCCCTCTGTTTCCAGACTCCTGTTTCTCCCCCTCTGTTTCCAGTCTCCTGTTTCTCCACCTCTGTTTCCAGACTCCTGTTTCTCACCCTCTGTTTCCAGGCTCCTGTTTCTCCCCCTCTGTTTCGAGCCTCCTGTTTCTGCCTCTCTGTTTCCAGCCTCCTGTTTCTTCCCCTCTGTTTCCAGCCTCCTGTTTCTGCCCCTCTGTTTCCAGCCTCCTGTTTCTCCCCCTCTGTTTCCAGACTCCTGTTTCTCCTCCTCTGTTTACAGGCTCCTATTTCTCCCCGTCTGATTTCAGACTCCTGTTTCTCCCCCTCTGTTTCCAGACTCCTGTTTCTCCCCCTCAGTTTCCGCCTCCTGTTTCTGCCCCTCTGTTTCGAGACTCCTGTTTCTGCCCCTCTGTTTCCAGCCTCATGTTTCTCCCCCTCTGTTTCCAGACTCCTGTTTCTCCCCCTCTGCTTCCAGACTCCTGTTTCTGCCCCTCTGTTTCCAGTCTCCTGTTTCTGCCCCTCTGTTTCGAGCCTCCTGTTTCTCCCCCTCTGTTTCCAGACTCCTGTTTCTGCCCCTCTGTTTCCAGACTCCTGTTTCTGCCTCTCTGTTTCCAGACTCCTGTTTCTCACCGTCTGTTTCCAGACTCCTGTTTCTGCCCCTCTGTTTCGAGCCTCCTGATTCTGTCCCTCTGTTTCCAGCCTCCTATTTCTCACCCTCTGTTTCCTGACTCCTGTTTCTCCCCCTCTGTTTGCAGGCTCCTGTTTCTGCCCCTCTGATTCCAGCCTCCTGTTTCTCCCCCTCTGTTTCCAGACTCCTGTTTCTCCCCCTCTGTTTCCAGTCTCCTGTTTCTGCCCCTCTGTTTCCAGACTCCGGTTTCAGCCCCTCTCTTTCCAGGCTCCTGTTTCTGCCCCTCTGTTTCCAGACTCCTGTTTCTCCCCCTCTGTTTGCAGACCCCTGTTTCTCCCCCTCTGTTTCCAGACTCCTGTTTCTCCCCCTCTGTTTCCAGACTCCTGTTTCTGCCCCTCTGTTTCCAGACTTCTGTTTCTCACCCTGTGTTTCCAGACTCCTGTTTCTCCCCCTCTGTTTCCAGCCTCCTGTTTCTGCCCCTCTGTTTCCAGCCTCCTGTTTCTCCCCCTCTGTTTCCAGACTCCTGTTTCTCCTCCTCTGTTTACAGGCTCCTATTTCTCCCCGTCTGATTTCAGACTCCTGTTTCTCCCCCTCTGTTTCCAGACTCCTGTTTCTCCCCCTCAGTTTCCGCCTCCTGTTTCTGCCCCTCTGTTTCGAGACTCCTGTTTCTGCCCCTCTGTTTCCAGCCTCATGTTTCTCCCCCTCTGTTTCCAGACTCCTGTTTCTCCCCCTCTGCTTCCAGACTCCTGTTTCTGCCCCTCTGTTTCCAGTCTCCTGTTTCTGCCCCTCTGTTTCGAGCCTCCTGTTTCTCCCCCTCTGTTTCCAGACTCCTGTTTCTGCCCCTCTGTTTCCAGACTCCTGTTTCTGCCTCTCTGTTTCCAGACTCCTGTTTCTCACCGTCTGTTTCCAGACTCCTGTTTCTGCCCCTCTGTTTCGAGCCTCCTGATTCTGTCCCTCTGTTTCCAGCCTCCTCTATCTCACCCTCTGTTTCCTGACTCCTGTTTCTCCCCCTCTGTTTGCAGGCTCCTGTTTCTGCCCCTCTGATTCCAGCCTCCTGTTTCTCCCCCTCTGTTTCCAGACTCCTGTTTCTCCCCCTCTGTTTCCAGTCTCCTGTTTCTGCCCCTCTGTTTCCAGACTCCGGTTTCAGCCCCTCTGTTTCCAGGCTCCTGTTTCTGCCCCTCTGTTTCCAGACTCCTGTTTCTCCCCCTCTGTTTGCAGACCCCTGTTTCTCCCCCTCTGTTTCCAGACTCCTGTTTCTCCCCCTCTGTTTCCAGACTCCTGTTTCTGCCCCTCTGTTTCCAGACTTCTGTTTCTCACCCTATGTTTCCAGACTCCTGTTTCTCCCCCTCTGTTTCCAGCCTCCTGTTTCTCCCCTCTGTTTCCAGACTCCTATTTCTGCCCACTGTTTCCAGACTCCTGTTTCTCACCATCTGTTTCCAGGCTCCTATTTCTCCCCCTCTCTTTCCAGGCTCCTGTTTCTGCCCCTCTGTTTCCAGCCTCCTGTTTCTCCCCCTCTTTGTCCACACTCCTGTTTTTCCTCCTCTGTTTGCAGACTCCTGTTTCTCCCCCTCTGTTTTCAGACTCCTGTTTCTGCCTCTCTGTTTCCAGACTCCTGTTTCTCCCCCTCAGTTTCCGCCTCCTGTTTCTGCCCCTCTGTTTCGAGACTCCTGTTTCTGCCCCTCTGTTTCCAGCCTCATGTTTCTCCCCCTCTGTTTCCAGACTCCTGTTTCTCCCCCTCTGCTTCCAGACTCCTGTTTCTGCCCCTCTGTTTCCAGTCTCCTGTTTCTGCCCCTCTGTTTCGAGCCTCCTGTTTCTCCCCCTCTGTTTCCAGACTCCTGTTTCTGCCCCTCTGTTTCCAGACTCCTGTTTCTGCCTCTCTGTTTCCAGACTCCTGTTTCTCACCGTCTGTTTCCAGACTCCTGTTTCTGCCCCTCTGTTTCGAGCCTCCTGATTCTGTCCCTCTGTTTCCAGCCTCCTCTATCTCACCCTCTGTTTCCTGACTCCTGTTTCTCCCCCTCTGTTTGCAGGCTCCTGTTTCTGCCCCTCTGATTCCAGCCTCCTGTTTCTCCCCCTCTGTTTCCAGACTCCTGTTTCTCCCCCTCTGTTTCCAGTCTCCTGTTTCTGCCCCTCTGTTTCCAGACTCCGGTTTCAGCCCCTCTGTTTCCAGGCTCCTGTTTCTGCCCCTCTGTTTCCAGACTCCTGTTTCTCCCCCTCTGTTTGCAGACCCCTGTTTCTCCCCCTCTGTTTCCAGACTCCTGTTTCTCCCCCTCTGTTTCCAGACTCCTGTTTCTGCCCCTCTGTTTCCAGACTTCTGTTTCTCACCCTATGTTTCCAGACTCCTGTTTCTCCCCCTCTGTTTCCAGCCTCCTGTTTCTCCCCTCTGTTTCCAGACTCCTATTTCTGCCCACTGTTTCCAGACTCCTGTTTCTCACCATCTGTTTCCAGGCTCCTATTTCTCCCCCTCTCTTTCCAGGCTCCTGTTTCTGCCCCTCTGTTTCCAGCCTCCTGTTTCTCCCCCTCTTTGTCCACACTCCTGTTTTTCCTCCTCTGTTTGCAGACTCCTGTTTCTCCCCCTCTGTTTTCAGACTCCTGTTTCTGCCTCTCTGTTTCCAGACTCCTGTTTCTCCCCCTCTGTTTCCAGACTCCTGTTTCTCCCCCTCTGTTTCCAGACTCCTGTTTCTCCCCCTCTGTTTCCAGACTCCTGTTTCTCCCCCTCGGTTTCCAGTCTCCTGTTTCACCACCTCTGTTTCCAGACTCCTATTTCTCACCCTCTGTTTCCAGGCTCCTGTTTCTCCCCCTCTGTTTCGAGCCTCCTGGTTCTGCCTCTCTGTTTCCAGCCTCCTGTTTCTTCCCCTCTGTTTCCAGCCTCCTGTTTCTGCCCCTCTGTTTCCAGCCTCCTGTTTCTCCCCCTCTGTTTCCAGACTCCTGTTTCTCCTCCTCTGTTTACAGGCTCCTATTTCTCCCCATCTGTTTTCAGACTCCTGTTTCTCCCCCTCTGTTTCCAGACTCCTGTTTCTCCCCCTCTGTTTCCCGCCTCCTGTTTCTGCCCCTCTGTTTCGAGACTCCTGTTTCTGCCCCTCTGTTTCCAGCCTCATGTTTCTCCCCCTCTGTTTCCAGACTCCTGTTTCTCCCCCTCTGCTTCCAGACTCCTGTTTCTGCCCCTCTGTTTCCAGTCTCCTGTTTCTGCCCCACTGTTTCCAGACTCCTGTTTCTGCCCCTCTGTTTCCAGAATCCTGTTTCTCACCCTCTGTTTCCAGACTCCTGTTTCTGCCCCTCTGTTTCCAGACTCCGGTTTCTGCCCCTCTGTTCGCAGACGCCTGTTTCTCCCCGGCTGTTCCCAGACTCTTGTTTCTCACCCTCAGTTTCCAGCCTCCTGTTTCTCGCCCTCTGTTTCCACACTCCTGTTTCTCCCCCTCTGTTTCCAGACTCCTGTTTCTCCCCCTCTGTTTCCCGCCTCCTGTTTCTGCCCCTCTGTTTCGAGACTCCTGTTTCTGCCCCTCTGTTTCCAGCCTCATGTTTCTCCCCCTCTGTTTCCAGACTCCTGTTTCTCCCCCTCTGCTTCCAGACTCCTGTTTCTGCCCCTCTGTTTCCAGTCTCCTGTTTCTGCCCCACTGTTTCCAGACTCCTGTTTCTGCCCCTCTGTTTCCAGAATCCTGTTTCTCACCCTCTGTTTCCAGACTCCTGTTTCTGCCCCTCTGTTTCCAGACTCCGGTTTCTGCCCCTCTGTTCGCAGACGCCTGTTTCTCCCCCGCTGTTCCCAGACTCTTGTTTCTCACCCTCTGTTTCCAGCCTCCTGTTTCTCGCCCTCTGTTCCCACACTCCTGTTTCTGCCCCACTGTTTCCAGACTCCTGTTTCTCACCCTCTGTTTCCAGACTCCTGTTTCTCACCCTCTGTTTCCAGCATCCTGTTTCTCGCCCTCTGTTTCCAGACTCCTGTTTCTGCCCCTCTGTTTCCAGACTCCTGTTTCTGCCCCTCTGTTTCCAGACTCCTGTTTCTCCCCCTCTGTTTCCAGACTCCTGTTTCTCCCCATCTGTTTGCAGACCCCTGTTTCTCCCCCTCTGTTTTCAGACTCCTGTTTCTGCCCCTCTGTTTCCAGACTCCTGTTTCTCCCCCTCTGTTTCCAGACTCCTGTTTCTCCCCCTCTGTTTCCGGACTCCTGTTTCTCCCCCTCTGTTTCCAGACTACTGTTTCTCCCCCTCTGTTTCCAGACTCCTGTTTCTGCCCCTCTGTTTCCAGACTCCTGTTTCTCACCCTCTGTTTCCAGTCTCCTCTTTCTGCCCCTCTGTTTCCAGCCTCCTTTTTCTGCCCCTCTATTTCCAGTCTCCTGTTTCTCTCCCTCTGTTTCCAGACTCTTGTTTCTCCCCCTCTGTTTCCAGAATCCTGTTTCTGCCCCTCTTTTTCCAGACTCCTCTTTCTCACCCTCTGTTTCCATCCTCCTGTTTCTCCCCCTCTGTTTCCAGACTCCTGTTTCTCCCCCTCAGTTTCCAGACTCCTGTTTCTCCCCCTCTGTTTCCAGACTCCTGTTTATGCCCCTCTGTTTCCAGCCTCCTGTTTCTGCCCCTGTGTTTCCAGCCTCCTGTTTCTCCCCCTCTGTGTTCAGACTCCTGTTTCTGCCCCTCTGTTTCCAGACTCCTGTTTCACCCCCTCTCTTTCCAGACTCCTGTTTCTCACCCTCTGTTTCCAGGCTCCTGTTTCGGCCCCACTGTTTCCAGACTCCTCTATCTGCCCCTCTGTTTCCAGCCTCCTGTTTCTCCCCCTCTGTTTCCAGACTCCTGTTTCTCCCCCTCTGTTTCCAGACTCCTGTTTCTGCCCCGCTGTTTCCAGCCTCCTGTTTCTGCCCCTCTATTTCCAGCCTCCTGTTTCTCCTCCTCTGTTTACAGGCTCCTGTTTCTCCCCCTCTGTTTTCAGACTCCTGATTCTGCCCCTCTGTTTCCAGACTCCTGTTTCTCCCCCTCTGTTTCCAGACTCCTGCTTCTCCCCCTCTGTTTCCAGCCTCCTGTTTCTGCCCCTCAGTTTCGAGACTCCTGTTTCTGCCCCTCTGTTTCCTGCCTCCTGTTTCTCCCCCTCTGTTTCCAGACTCCTGTTTCTCCGCATCAATTTCCAGACTCCTGTTTCTCCCCCCCTATTTTCAGACTCCTGTTTCTGCCCCTCTGTTTCCAGACTCCTGTTTCTCCCCCTCTGTTTCCAGACTCCTGTTTCTCCCCCTCTGTTTCCAGACTCCTGTTTCTGCCCCTCTGTTTCCAGACTCCAATTTCTGCCCCTCTGTTTCCAGACTCCTGTTTCTCACCACCTGTTTCCAGCCTCCTGTTTCTCCCCCTCTGTTTCCAGACTCCTGTTTCTGCCCCTCTGTTTCCAGACTCTTGTTTCTCCCCCTCTGTTTCTAGAATCCAGTTTCTGCCCCTCTGTTTCCAGACTCCTCTTTCTCACCCTCTGTTTCCAGCCTCCTGTTTCTCCCCCTCTGTTTCCAGACTCCTGTTTCTCCCCCTCAGTTTCCAGACT
Source organism: Carcharhinus amblyrhynchos (assembly GCF_965287045.1). Lineage (NCBI taxonomy): Eukaryota > Metazoa > Chordata > Chondrichthyes > Carcharhiniformes > Carcharhinidae > Carcharhinus > Carcharhinus amblyrhynchos. Next base: position 59,980 of record NW_027650151.1, read on the forward strand.
CCTGTTTCTCCCCCTCTGTTTCCAGACTCCTGTTTATGCCCCTCTGTTTCCAGCCTCCTGTTTCTGCCCCTGTGTTTCCAGCCTCCTGTTTCTCCCCCTCTGTTTTCAGACTCCTGTTTCTGCCCCTCTGTTTCCAGACTCCTGTTTCACCCCCTCTCTTTCCAGACTCCTGTTTCTCACCCTCTGTTTCCAGGCTCCTGTTTTGGCCCCACTGTTTCCAGACTCCTCTATCTGCCCCTCTGTTTCCAGCCTCCTGTTTCTCCCCCTCTGTTTCCAGACTCCTGTTTCTCCCCCTCTGTTTCCAGACTCCTGTTTCTGCCCCTCTGTTTCCAGACTCCTGTTTCTGCCCCTCTGTTTCCAGCCTCCTGTTTCTGCCCCTCTGTATCCAGCCTCCTGTTTCTCCCCCTCTGTTTCCAGACTCCTGTTTCTCCTCCTCTGTTTACAGACTCCTGTTTCTCCCCATCTGTTTTCAGACTCCTGTTTCTGCCCGTCTGTTTCCAGAGTCCTGTTTCTCCCCCTCTGTTTCCAGAGTCCTGTTTCTGCCCCTCTGTTTCCAGACTCCGGTTTCAGCCCCTCTGTTTCCAGACTCCTGTTTCTCACCCTCTGTTTCCAGACTCCTGTTTCTCCCCATCAATTTCCAGACTCTTGTTTCTCCCCCTCTGTTTCCAAACTCCTGTTTCTGCCGCTCTGTTTCCAGACTCCTGCTTCTCACCCTCTGTTTCCAGACTCCTGTTTCTCCCCCTCTGTTTCCAGAGTCCTGTTTCTCCCCCTCTGTTTCCAGACTCCTATTTCTGCCCCTCTGTTTCCAAACTCCTGTTTCTCACCACCTGTTTCCAGACTCCTGTTTCTCCCCCTCTGTTTCCAGAATCCTGTTTCTGCCCCTCTGTTTCCATCCTCCTGTTTTCGCCCCTCTGTTTCGAGACTCCTGTTTCTCCCCTCTGTTTGCAGACCCCTGTTTCTCCCCCTCTGTTTTCAGACTCCTGTTTCTGCCCCTCTGTTTCCAGACTCCTGTTTCTCCCCCTCTGTTTCCAGACTCCTGTTTCTCCCCCTCTGATTCCAGACTCCTGTTTCTCCCCCTCTGTTTCCAGACTCCTGTTTCTGCCCCTCTGTTTCCAGACTTCTGTTTCTCACCCTGTGTTTCCAGACTCCATTTCTCCCCCTTTGTTTCCAGCCTCCTGTTTCTCCCCTCTGTTTCCAGACTCCTATTTCTGCCCTCTGTTTCCAGACTCCTGTTTCTCACCATCTGTTTCCAGACTTCTGTTTCTCCCCCTCTGTTTCCAGGCTTCTGTTTCTGCCCCTCTGTTTCCAGCCTCCTGTTTCTGCCCCTCTGCGTCCACACTCCTGTTTCTGCCCCTCCGTTTCCAGACTCTTGTTTCTCCCCCTCTGTTTCCAACCTCCTGTTTCTCCCCCTCTGTTTCCAGACTCCTGTTTCTCCCCCTCTGTTTCCAAACACCTGTTTCTGCCCCTCTGTTTCCAGCCTCCTGTTTCTGCCCCTCTGTTTCCAGCCTCCTGTTTCTCCCCCTCTGTTTCCAGACTCCATTTCCTCCCCCTCTGTTTCCAGACTCCTGTTTCTGCCCCTCTGTTTCCAGACTTCAGTTTCTCACCCTGTGTTCCCAGACTCCTGTTTCTCCCCCTCTGTTTCCAGCCACCGGTTTCTCCCCCTCTGTTTCCAGACTCCTATTTCTGCCCCTCTGTTTCCAGACTCCTGTTTCTCACCACCTGTTTCCAGACTCCTGTTTCTCCCCCTCTGTTTCCAGACTCCTGTTTCTGCCCCTCTGTTTCCAGACTCCTGTTTCTCCCCCTCTGTTTCCAGACTACTGTTTCTGCCCCTCTGTTTCCAGACTCCTCTTTCTCACCCTCTGTTTCCAGCCTCCTGTTTCTCCCCCTCTGTTTCCAGACTCCTGTTTCTCCCCCTCTGTTTCCAGACTCCTGTTTCTCCCGCTCTGTTTCCAGACTCCTGTTTATGCCCTTCTGTTTCCAGCCTCCTGTTTCTGCCCCTGTGTTTCCAGCCTCCTGTTTCTCCCCCTCTGTTTTCAGACTCCTGTTTCTGCCCCTCTGTTTCCAGCCTCCTGTTTCTCCCCCTCTGTTTCCAGACTCCTGTTACTCCCCCTCTGTTTCCAGACTCCTGTTTCTGCCCCTCTGTTTCCAGACTCCTGTTTCTCCCCCTCTGTTTCCAGACTCCTGTTTCTGCCCCTCTGTTTCCAGACTCCAATTTCTGCCCCTCTGTTTCCAGACTCCTGTTTCTCACCACCTGTTTCCAGCCTCCTGTTTCTCCCCCTCTGTTTCCAGACTCCTGTTTCTGCCCCTCTGTTTCCAGACTCTTGTTTCTCCCCCTCTGTTTCTAGAATCCAGTTTCTGCCCCTCTGTTTCCAGACTCCTCTTTCTCACCCTCTGTTTCCAGCCTCCTGTTTCTCCCCCTCTGTTTCCAGACTCCTGTTTCTCCCCCTCAGTTTCCAGACTCCTGTTTCTCCCCCTCTGTTTCCAGACTCCTGTTTATGCCCCTCTGTTTCCAGCCTCCTGTTTCTGCCCCTGTGTTTCCAGCCTCCTGTTTCTCCCCCTCTGTTTTCAGACTCCTGTTTCTGCCCCTCTGTTTCCAGACTCCTGTTTCTCCCCCTCTGTTTTCAGACTCCTGTTTCTCACCCTCTGTTTCCAGGCTCCTGTTTTGGCCCCACTGTTTCCAGACTCCTCTATCTGCCCCTCTGTTTCCAGCCTCCTGTTTCTCCCCCTCTGTTTCCAGACTCCTGTTTCTCCCCCTCTGTTTCCAGACTCCTGTTTCTGCCCCTCTTTTTCCAGACTCCTGTTTCTGCCCCTCTGTTTCCAGCCTCCTGTTTCTGCCCCTCTGTATCCAGCCTCCTGTTTCTCCCCCTCTGTTTCCAGACTCCTGTTTCTCCTCCTCTGTTTACAGACTCCTGTTTCTCCCCATCTGTTTTCAGACTCCTGTTTCTGCCCGTCTGTTTCCAGAGTCCTGTTTCTCCCCCTCTGTTTCCAGAGTCCTGTTTCTGCCCCTCTGTTTCCAGACTCCGGTTTCAGCCCCTCTGTTTCCAGACTCCTGTTTCTCACCCTCTGTTTCCAGACTCCTGTTTCTCCCCATCAATTTCCAGACTCTTGTTTCTCCCCCTCTGTTTCCAAACTCCTGTTTCTGCCGCTCTGTTTCCAGACTCCTGCTTCTCACCCACTGTTTCCAGACTCCTGTTTCTCCCCCTCTGTTTCCAGAGTCCTGTTTCTCCCCCTCTGTTTCCAGACTCCTATTTCTGCCCCTCTGTTTCCAAACTCCTGTTTCTCACCACCTGTTTCCAGACTCCTGTTTCTCCCCCTCTGTTTCCAGAATCCTGTTTCTGCCCCTCTGTTTCCATCCTCCTGTTTTCGCCCCTCTGTTTCGAGACTCCTGTTTCTCCCCCTCTGTTTGCAGACCCCTGTTTCTCCCCCTCTGTTTTCAGACTCCTGTTTCTGCCCCTCTGTTTCCAGACTCCTGTTTCTCCCCCTCTGTTTCCAGACTCCTGTTTCTCCCCCTCTGATTCCAGACTCCTGTTTCTCCCCCTCTGTTTCCAGACTCCTGTTTCTGCCCCTCTGTTTCCAGGCTTCTGTTTATCACCCTGTGTTTCCAGACTCCATTTCTCCCCCTTTGTTTCCAGCCTCCTGTTTCTCCCCTCTGTTTCCAGACTCCTATTTCTGCCCTCTGTTTCCAGACTCCTGTTTCTCACCATCTGTTTCCAGACTTCTGTTTCTCCCCCTCTGTTTCCAGGCTTCTGTTTCTGCCCCTCTGTTTCCAGCCTCCTGTTTCTGCCCCTCTGCGTCCACACTCCTGTTTCTGCCCCTCCGTTTCCAGACTCTTGTTTCTCCCCCTCTGTTTCCAACCTCCTGTTTCTCCCCCTCTGTTTCCAGACTCCTGTTTCTCCCCCTCTGTTTCCAAACACCTGTTTCTGCCCCTCTGTTTCCAGCCTCCTGTTTCTGCCCCTCTGTTTCCAGCCTCCTGTTTCTCCCCCTCTGTTTCCAGACTCCTTTTTCTCCCCCTCTGTTTCCAGACTCCTGTTTCTGCCCCTCTGTTTCCAGACTTCAGTTTCTCACCCTGTGTTCCCAGACTCCTGTTTCTCCCCCTCTGTTTCCAGCCTCCGGTTTCTCCCCCTCTGTTTCCAGACTCCTATTTCTGCCCCTCTGATTCCAGACTCCTGTTTCTCACCACCTGTTTCCAGACTCCTGTTTCTCCCCCTCTGTTTCCAGACTCCTGTTTCTGCCCCTCTGTTTCCAGACTCCTGTTTCTCCCCCTCTGTTTCCAGACTACTGTTTCTGCCCCTCTGTTTCCAGACTCCTCTTTCTCACCCTCTGTTTCCAGCCTCCTGTTTCTCCCCCTCTGTTTCCAGACTCCTGTTTCTCCCCCTCTGTTTCCAGACTCCTGTTTCTCCCCCTCTGTTTCCAGACTCCTGTTTATGCCCTTCTGTTTCCAGCCTCCTGTTTCTGCCCCTGTGTTTCCAGCCTCCTGTTTCTCCCCCTCTGTTTTCAGACTCCTGTTTCTGCCCCTCTGTTTCCAGCCTCCTGTTTCTCCCCCTCTGTTTCCAGACTCCTGTTACTCCCCCTCTGTTTCCAGACTCCTGTTTCTGCCCCTCTGTTTCCAGACTCCTGTTTCTGCCCCTCAGTTTCCAGCCTCCTGTTTCTGCCCCTCTGTATCCAGCCTCCTCTTTCTCCCCCTCTGTTTCCAGACTCCTGTTTCTCCTCCTCTGTTTACAGACTCCTGTATCTCCCCATCTGTTTTCAGACTCCTGTTTCTGCACCTCTGTTTCTAGAGTCCTGTTTCTCCCCATCTGTTTCCTGACTCCTGTTTCTGCCCCTCTGTTTCCAGACTCCTGTTTCTCCCCCTCTGTTTCCAGACTCCTGTTTCTCCACCTCTGATTCCAGACTCCTGTTTCTCCCCCTCTGATTCCGGACTCCAGTTTCTCCCCCTGTTTCCAGACTCCTGTTTCTGCCCCTCTGTTTCCAGACTCCTGTTTCTCACCCTCTGTTTCCAGTCTCCTGTTTCTCCCCCTCTGATTCCAGCCTCCTGTTTCTGCCCCTCTGTTTCCAGTCTCCTGTTTCTGCCCCTCTGTTTCCAGACATCTGTTTCTCACCCTGTGTTTCCAGACTCCTGTTTCTCCCCCTCTGTTTCCAGCCTACTGTTTCTCCCCTCTGTTTCCAGACTCCTATTTCTCACCATCTGTTTCCAGACTCCTGTTTCTCACCCTCTGTTTCCAGACTCCTGTTTCTCCTCCTCTGTTTACAGACTCCTGTTTCGCCCCTCTGTTTTCAGACTCCTGTTTCTGCCCCTCTGTTTCCAGACTCCTGTTACTCCCCCTCTGTTTCCAGACTCCTGTTTCTCCCCTTCTGTTTCCAGACTCCTGTTTCTCGCCCTCTGTTTCCAGACTCCTGTTTCTCCCCCTCTGTTTCCACACTCCTGTTTCTGCCCCACTGGTTCCAGACTCCTGTTTCTCACCCTCTGTTTCCAGACTCCTGTTTCTGCCCCTTTGTTTCCAGACACCTGTTTCTGCCCCTCTGTTTCCAGACTCCGGTTTCTGCCCCTCTGTTTCCAGGCTCCTGCTTCTCACCCTCTGCTTCCAGTCTCCTGTTTCTCCCCATCAATTTCCAGACTCCTGTTTCTCACCCTCAGTTTCCAGCCTCCTGTTTCTCGCCCTCTGTTTCCAGACTCCTGTTTCTGCCCCTCTGTTTCCAGACTCCTGTTTCTCACCATCTGTTTCCAGCCTCCTGTTTCTCGCCCTCTGTTTCCAGACTCCTGTTTCTGCCCCTCTGTTTCCAGTCTCCTGTTTCTGCCCCTCTTTTTCCAGCCTCCTGTTTCTGCCCCTCTGTTTCCAGACTCCTGTTTCTCCCCCTCTGTTTGCAGACCCCTGTTTCTCCCCCTCTGTTTTCAGACTCCTGTTTCTGCCCCTCTGTTTCCAGACTCCTGTTTCTCCCCCTCTGTTTCCAGACTCCTGTTTCTCCCCCTCTGTTTCCAGACTCCTGTTTCTCCCCCTCTGTTTCCAGACTCCTGTTTCTCCCCCTCTGTTTCCAGACTCCTGTTTCTGCCCCTCTGTTTCCAGACTCCTGTTTCTCACCATCTGTTTCCAGACTCCTGTTTCTCACCCTCTGTTTCCAGACTCCTGTTTCTCCCCATCAATTTCCAGACTCCTGTTTCTCCCCCTCAGTATCCAGACTCCTGTTTCTGCGCCTCTGTTTCCAGACTCCTGTTTCTCCCCCTCTGTTTCCAGACTCCTGTTTCTCACCCTCTGTTTCCAGCCTCCTGTTTCTCGCCCTCTGTTACCAGACTCCTGTTTCTGCCCCTCTGTTTCCAGACTCCTGTTTCTGCCGCTCTGTTTCCAGACTCCTGTTTCTGCCCCTCTGTTTCCAGCCTCCTGTTTCTCCCCCTCTGTTTCCAGACTCCTGTTTCTGCCCCTCTGTTTCCACACTCCTGTTTCCCCCCCTCTGTTTCCAGCCTCCTGTTTCTCCCCCTCTGATTCCAGACTCCTGATTCTCCCCCTCTGTTTCCGGACTCCTGTTTCTCCCCCTCTGTTTCCAGACTCCTGTTTCTTCCCCTCTGTTTCCAGACTCCTGTTTCTCACCCTCTGTTTCCAGTCTCCTCTTTCTGCCCCTCTGTTTCCAGCCTCCTGTTTCTGCCCCTCTGTTTCCATTCGCCTGTTTCTCTCCCTCTGTTTCCAGACACCTGTTTCTCCCCCTCTGTTTCCAGACTCCTGTTTCTGCCCCTCTGTTTCAAGACTTCTGTTTCTCACCCTGTTTTTCCAGACTCCTGTTTCTCCCCCTCTGTTTCCAGCCTCCTGTTTCTCCCCTCTGTTTCCAGACTCCTATTTCTGCCCTCTGTTTCCAGACTCCTGTTTCTCACCATCTGTTTCCATCCTCCTGGTTCTCCCCCTCTGTTTCCACACTCCTGTTTCTGCCCCTCTTTTTCCAGACTCTTGTTTCTCCCCTTCTGTTTCCAGCCTCCTGTTTCTCCACCTCTGTTTCCAGACTCCTGTTTCTCCTCCTCTGTTTCCAGACTCCTGTTTCTGCCCCTCTGTTTCCAGACTCCTGTTTCAGCCCCTCTGTTTCCAGCCTCCTGTTTCTGCCCCTCTGTTTCCAGCCTCCTGTTTCTCCCCCTCTGTTACCAGACTCCTTTTTCTCCTCCTCTGTTTACAGACTCCTGTTTCTCCCCCTCTGTTTTCAGACTCCTGTTTCTGCCCCTCTGTTTCCAGACTCCGGTTTCTCCCCCTCTGTTTCCAGACTCCTGTTTCTCCCCCTCTGTATCCAGACTCCTGTTTCTCCACCTCTGTTTCCAGACTCCTGTTTCTCCCCCTCTGTTTCCACTCTCCTGTTTCTGCCCCTCTGTATCCATCCTCATGTTTATTCCCCTCTGTTTCCAAACTCCTGTTTCTGCCACTCTGTTTCCAGACTCCTGTTTCTGCCCCTCTGTTTCCAGACTCCTGTTTCTGCCCCTCTGTTTCCAGCCTCCTGTTTCTGCCCCTCTGTTTCCAGCCTCCTGTTTCTCCCCCTCTGTTTCCAGACTCTTGATTCTCCTCCTCTGTTTACAGGCTCCTGTTTCTCCCACTCTGTTTTCAGACTCCTGATTCTGCCCCTCTGTTTCCAGACTCCTGTTTCTCCCGCTCTGTTTCCAGACTCCTGCTACTCCCCCTCTGTTTCCATCCTCCTGTTTCTGCCCCTCTGTTTCGAGACTCCTGTTTCTGCCCCTCTGTTTCCAGACTCCTGTTTCTGCCCCTTTGTTTCCAGACGCCTGTTTCTCCCCCTCTGTTTCCAGACTCCTCTTTCTGCCCCTCAGTTTCCAGACTCCTGTTTCTGCCCCTCTGTTTCCAGACTCCTGTTTCTTCCCCTCTGTTTCCAGACTCCGGTTCCTGCCCCTCTGTTTCCAGACTCCTGTTTCTCCCCCTCTGTTTGCAGACCCCAGTTTCTCCCCCTCTGTTTTCAGACTCCTGTTTCTGCCCCTCTGTTTCCAGACTCCTGTTTCTCTCCCTCTGTTTCCAGACTCCTGTTTCTCCCCCTCTGTTTCCAGACTCCTGTTTCTGCCCCTCTGTTTCCAGACTCCTGTTTCTCACCCTCTGTTTCCAGTCTCCTCTTTCTGCCCCTCTGTTTCCAGCCTCCTGTTTCTGCCCCTCTGTTTCCAGTCTCCTGTTTCTCCCCCTCTGTTTCCAGACTCCTGCTTCTGCCCCTCTGTTTCCAGACTTCTGTTTCTCACCCTGTGTTTCCAGACTACTGTTTCTCCCCTTCTGTTTCCAGCCTCCTGTTTCTCCCCGTCGGTTTCCAGACTCCTATTTCTGCCCCTCTGTTTCCAGACTCCTGTTTCTCACCATCTGTTTCCAGACTCCTGTTTCTCCCCCTCTGTTTCCAGACTCCTGTTTCTGCCCCTCTGTTTCCAGACTCTTGTGTCTCCCCCTCTGTTTCCAGACTCCTGTTTCTGCCCCTCTGTTTCCAGACTCCTGTTTCTGCCTCTCTGTTTCCAGACTCCTGTCTCTCACCCTCTGTTTCCAGACTCCTGTTTCTGCCCCTCTGTATTGAGCCTCCTGATTCTGCCCCTCTGTTTCCAACCTCCTGTTTCTCCCCCTCTGCTTCCAGACTCCTGTTTCTCCCCCTCTGCTTCCAAACACCTGTTTCTGCCCCTCTGTTTCCAGCCTCCTGTTTCTGCCCCTCTGTTTCCAGCCTCCTGTTTCTCCCCCTCTGTTTCCAGACTCCTTTTTCTCCCCCTCTGTTTCCAGACTCCTGTTTCTGCCCCTCTGTTTCCAGACTTCAGTTTCTCACCCTGTGTTTCCAGACTCCTGTTTCTCCCCCTCTGTTTCCAGCCTCCGGTTTCTCCCCCTCTGTTTCCAGACTCCTATTTCTGCCCCTCTGTTTCCAGACTCCTGTTACTCACCACCTGTTTCCAGACTCCTGTTTCTCCCCCTCTGTTTCCAGAATCCTGTTTCTGCCCCTCTGTTTCCATCCTCCTGTTTCCGCCCCTCTGTTTCCAGACTCCTGTTTCTCCCCCTCTGTTTGCAGACCCCTGTTTCTCCCCCTCTGTTTTCAGACTCCTGTTTCTGCCCCTCTGTTTCCAGACTCCTGTTTCTCCCCCTCTGTTTCCAGACTCCTGTTTCTCCCCCTCTGATTCCAGACTCCTGTTTCTCCCCCTCTGATTCCGGACTCCAGTTTCTCCCCCTGTTTCCAGACTCCTGTTTCTGCCCCTCTGTTTCCAGACTTCTGTTTCTCACCCTGTGTTTCCAGACTCCATTTCTCCCCCTTTGTTTCCAGCCTCCTGTTTCTCCCCTCTGTTTCCAGACTCCTATTTCTGCCCTCTGTTTCCAGACTCCTGTTTCTCACCATCTGTTTCCAGACTTCTGTTTCTCCCCCTCTGTTTCCAGTCTCCTCTTTCTGCCCCTCTGTTTCCAGCCTCCTGTTTCTGCCCCTCTGTTTCCATTCGCCTGTTTCTCTCCCTCTGTTTCCAGACACCTGTTTCTCCCCCTCTGTTTCCAGACTCCTGTTTCTGCCCTCTGTTTCAAGACTTCTGTTTCTCACCCTGTGTTTCCAGACTCCTGTTTCTCCCCCTCTGTTTCCAGCCTCCTGTTTCTCCCCTCTGTTTCCAGACTCCTATTTCTGCCCTCTGTTTCCAGACTCCTGTTTCTCACCATCTGTTTCCATCCTCCTGGTTCTCCCCCTCTGTTTCCACACTCCTGTTTCTGCCCCTCTTTTTCCAGACTCTTGTTTCTCCCCTTCTGTTTCCAGCCTCCTGTTTCTCCACCTCTGTTTCCAGACTCCTGTTTCTCCTCCTCTGTTTCCAGACTCCTGTTTCTGCCCCTCTGTTTCCAGACTCCTGTTTCAGCCCCTCTGTTTCCAGCCTCCTGTTTCTGCCCCTCTGTTTCCAGCCTCCTGTTTCTCCCCCTCTGTTACCAGACTCCTTTTTCTCCTCCTCTGTTTACAGACTCCTGTTTCTCCCCCTCTGTTTTCAGACTCCTGTTTCTGCCCCTCTGTTTCCAGACTCCGGTTTCTCCCCCTCTGTTTCCAGACTCCTGTTTCTCCCCCTCTGTATCCAGACTCCTGTTTCTCCACCTCTGTTTCCAGACTCCTGTTTCTCCCCCTCTGTTTCCACTCTCCTGTTTCTGCCCCTCTGTATCCATCCTCATGTTTATTCCCCTCTGTTTCCAAACTCCTGTTTCTGCCACTCTGTTTCCAGACTCCTGTTTCTGCCCCTCTGTTTCCAGACTCCTGTTTCTGCCCCTCTGTTTCCAGCCTCCTGTTTCTGCCGCTCTGTTTCCAGCCTCCTGTTTCTCCCCCTCTGTTTCCAGACTCTTGATTCTCCTCCTCTGTTTACAGGCTCCTGTTTCTCCCACTCTGTTTTCAGACTCCTGATTCTGCCCCTCTGTTTCCAGACTCCTGTTTCTCCCGCTCTGTTTCCAGACTCCTGCTACTCCCCCTCTGTTTCCATCCTCCTGTTTCTGCCCCTCTGTTTCGAGACTCCTGTTTCTGCCCCTCTGTTTCCAGACTCCTGTTTCTGCCCCTTTGTTTCCAGACGCCTGTTTCTCCCCCTCTGTTTCCAGACTCCTCTTTCTGCCCCTCAGTTTCCAGACTCCTGTTTCTGCCCCTCTGTTTCCAGACTCCTGTTTCTTCCCCTCTGTTTCCAGACTCCGGTTCCTGCCCCTCTGTTTCCAGACTCCTGTTTCTCCCCCTCTGTTTGCAGACCCCAGTTTCTCCCCCTCTGTTTTCAGACTCCTGTTTCTGCCCCTCTGTTTCCAGACTCCTGTTTCTCTCCCTCTGTTTCCAGACTCCTGTTTCTCCCCCTCTGTTTCCAGACTCCTGTTTCTGCCCCTCTGTTTCCAGACTCCTGTTTCTCACCCTCTGTTTCCAGTCTCCTCTTTCTGCCCCTCTGTTTCCAGCCTCCTGTTTCTGCCCCTCTGTTTCCAGTCTCCTGTTTCTCCCCCTCTGTTTCCAGACTCCTGCTTCTGCCCCTCTGTTTCCAGACTTCTGTTTCTCACCCTGTGTTTCCAGACTACTGTTTCTCCCCTTCTGTTTCCAGCCTCCTGTTTCTCCCCGTCGGTTTCCAGACTCCTATTTCTGCCCCTCTGTTTCCAGACTCCTGTTTCTCACCATCTGTTTCCAGACTCCTGTTTCTCCCCCTCTGTTTCCAGACTCCTGTTTCTGCCCCTCTGTTTCCAGACTCTTGTTTCTCCCCCTCTGTTTCCAGACTCCTGTTTCTGCCCCTCTGTTTCCAGACTCCTGTTTCTGCCTCTCTGTTTCCAGACTCCTGTCTCTCACCCTCTGTTTCCAGACTCCTGTTTCTGCCCCTCTGTATTGAGCCTCCTGATTCTGCCCCTCTGTTTCCAACCTCCTGTTTCTCCCCCTCTGTTTCCAGACTCCTGTTTCTCCCCCTCTGTTTCCAAACACCTGTTTCTGCCCCTCTGTTTCCAGCCTCCTGTTTCTGCCCCTCTGTTTCCAGCCTCCTGTTTCTCCCCCTCTGTTTCCAGACTCCTTTTTCTCCCCCTCTGTTTCCAGACTCCTGTTTCTGCCCCTCTGTTTCCAGACTTCAGTTTCTCACCCTGTGTTTCCAGACTCCTGTTTCTCCCCCTCTGTTTCCAGCCTCCGGTTTCTCCCCCTCTGTTTCCAGACTCCTATTTCTGCCCCTCTGTTTCCAGACTCCTGTTTCTCACCACCTGTTTCCAGACTCCTGTTTCTCCCCCTCTGTTTCCAGAATCCTGTTTCTGCCCCTCTGTTTCCATCCTCCTGTTTCCGCCCCTCTGTTTCCAGACTCCTGTTTCTCCCCCTCTGTTTGCAGACCCCTGTTTCTCCCCCTCTGTTTTCAGACTCCTGTTTCTGCCCCTCTGTTTCCAGACTCCTGTTTCTCCCCCTCTGTTTCCAGACTCCTGTTTCTCCCCCTCTGATTCCAGACTCCTGTTTCTCCCCCTCTGATTCCGGACTCCAGTTTCTCCCCCTGTTTCCAGACTCCTGTTTCTGCCCCTCTGTTTCCAGACTTCTGTTTCTCACCCTGTGTTTCCAGACTCCATTTCTCCCCCTTTGTTTCCAGCCTCCTGTTTCTCCCCTCTGTTTCCAGACTCCTATTTCTGCCCTCTGTTTCCAGACTCCTGTTTCTCACCATCTGTTTCCAGACTTCTGTTTCTCCCCCTCTGTTTCCAGGCTTCTGTTTCTGCCCCTCTGTTTCCAGCCTCCTGTTTCTCCCCCTCTGCGTCCACACTCCTGTTTCTGCCCCTCCGTTTCCAGACTCTTGTTTCTCCCCCTCTGTTTCCAACCTCCTGTTTCTCCCCCTCTGTTTCCAGACTCCTGTTTCTCCCCCTCTGTTTCCAAACACCTGTTTCTGCCCCTCTGTTTCCAGCCTCCTGTTTCTGCCCCTCTGTTTCCAGCCTCCTGTTTCTCCCCCTCTGTTTCCAGACTCCTTTTTCTCCCCCTCTGTTTCCAGACTCCTGTTTCTGCCCCTCTGTTTCCAGACTTCAGTTTCTCACCCTGTGTTTCCAGACTCCTGTTTCTCCCCCTCTGTTTCCAGCCTCCGGTTTCTCCCCCTCTGTTTCCAGACTCCTATTTCTGCCCCTCTGTTTCCAGACTCCTGTTTCTCACCACCTGTTTCCAGACTCCTGTTTCTCCCCCTCTGTTTCCAGACTCCTGTTTCTGCCCCTCTGTTTCCAGACTCCTGTTTCTCCCCCTCTGTTTCCAGACTACTGTTTCTGCCCCTCTGTTTCCAGACTCCTCTTTCTCACCCTCTGTTTCCAGCCTCCTGTTTCTGCCCCTCTGTTTCCAGACTCCTGTTTCTCCCCCTCTGTTTCCAGACTCCTGTTTCTCCCCCTCTGTTTCCAGACTCCTGTTTCTCACCCTCTGTTTCCAGCCTCCTGTTTCTCGCCCTCTGTTTCCAGACTCCTGTTTCTGCCCCTCTGTTTCCAGTCTCCTGTTTCTGCCCCTCTTTTTCCAGCCTCCTGTTTCTGCCCCTCTGTTTCCAGACTCCTGTTTCTCCCCCTCTGTTTGCAGACCCCTGTTTCTCCCCCTCTGTTTTCAGACTCCTGTTTCTGCCCCTCTGTTTCCAGACTCCTGTTTCTCCCCCTCTGTTTCCAGACTCCTGTTTCTCCCCCTCTGTTTCCAGACTCCTGTTTCTCCCCCTCTGTTTCCAGACTCCTGTTTCTCCCCCTCTGTTTCCAGACTCCTGTTTCTGCCCCTCTGTTTCCAGACTCCTGTTTCTCACCATCTGTTTCCAGACTCCTGTTTCTCACCCTCTGTTTCCAGACTCCTGTTTCTCCCCATCAATTTCCAGACTCCTGTTTCTCCCCCTCAGTATCCAGACTCCTGTTTCTGCGCCTCTGTTTCCAGACTCCTGTTTCTCCCCCTCTGTTTCCAGACTCCTGTTTCTCACCCTCTGTTTCCAGCCTCCTGTTTCTCGCCCTCTGTTTCCAGACTCCTGTTTCTGCCCCTCTGTTTCCAGACACCTGTTTCTGCCCCTCTGTTTCCAGATTCCTGTTTCTGCCCCTCTGTTTCCAGCCTCCTGTTTCTCCCCCTCTGTTTCCAGACTCCTGTTTCTGCCCCTCTGTTTCAACACTCCTGTTTCTCCCCCTCTGTTTCCAGCCTCCTGTTTCTCCCCCTCTGATTCCAGACTCCTGATTCTCCCCCTCTGTTTCCGGACTCCTGTTTCTCCCCCTCTGTTTCCAGACTCCTGTTTCTTCCCCTCTGTTTCCAGACTCCTGTTTCTCACCCTCTGTTTCCAGTCTCCTCTTTCTGCCCCTCTGTTTCCAGCCTCCTGTTTCTGCCCCTCTGTTTCCATTCTCCTGTTTCTCCCCTCTGTTTCCAGACACCTGTTTCTCCCCCTCTGCGTCCACACTCCTGTTTCTGCCCCTCCGTTTCCAGACTCTTGTTTCTCCCCCTCTGTTTCCAACCTCCTGTTTCTCCCCCTCTGTTTCCAGACTCCTGTTTCTCCCCCTCTGTTTCCAAACACCTGTTTCTGCCCCTCTGTTTCCAGCCTCCTGTTTCTGCCCCTCTGTTTCCAGCCTCCTGTTTCTCCCCCTCTGTTTCCAGACTCCTTTTTCTCCCCCTCTGTTTCCAGACTCCTGTTTCTGCCCCTCTGTTTCCAGACTTCAGTTTCTCACCCTGTGTTTCCAGACTCCTGTTTCTCCCCCTCTGTTTCCAGCCTCCGGTTTCTGCCCCTCTGTTTCCAGACTCCTGTTTCTCCCCCTCTGTTTCCAGACTACTGTTTCTGCCCCTCTGTTTCCAGACTCCTCTTTCTCACCCTCTGTTTCCAGCCTCCTGTTTCTGCCCCTCTGTTTCCAGACTCCTGTTTCTCCCCCTCTGTTTCCAGACTCCTGTTTCTCCCCCTCTGTTTCCAGACTCCTGTTTCTCACCCTCTGTTTCCAGCCTCCTGTTTCTCGCCCTCTGTTTCCAGACTCCTGTTTCTGCCCCTCTGTTTCCAGTCTCCTGTTTCTGCCCCTCTTTTTCCAGCCTCCTGTTTCTGCCCCTCTGTTTCCAGACTCCTGTTTCTCCCCCTCTGTTTGCAGACACCTGTTTCTCCCCCTCTGTTTTCAGACTCCTGTTTCTGCCCCTCTGTTTCCAGACTCCTGTTTCTCCCCCTCTGTTTCCAGACTCCTGTTTCTCCCCCTCTGTATCCAGACTCCTGTTTCTCCCCCTCTGTTTCCAGACTCCTGTTTCTCCCCCTCTGTTTCCAGACTCCTGTTTCTGCCCCTCTGTTTCCAGACTCCTGTTTCTCACCATCTGTTTCCAGACTCCTGTTTCTCACCCTCTGTTTCCAGACTCCTGTTTCTCCCCATCAATTTCCAGACTCCTGTTTCTCCCCCTCAGTATCCAGACTCCTGTTTCTCCCCTCTGTTTCCAGACTCCTATTTCTGCCCTCTGTTTCCAGACTCCTGTTTCTCACCATCTGTTTCCAGACTTCTGTTTCTCCCCCTCTGTTTCCAGGCTTCTGTTTCTGCCCCTCTGTTTCCAGCCTCCTGTTTCTCCCCCTCTGCGTCCACACTCCTGTTTCTGCCCCTCCGTTTCCAGACTCTTGTTTCTCCCCCTCTGTTTCCAACCTCCTGTTTCTCCCCCTCTGTTTCCAGACTCCTGTTTCTCCCCCTCTGTTTCCAAACACCTGTTTCTGCCCCTCTGTTTCCAGCCTCCTGTTTCTGCCCCTCTGTTTCCAGCCTCCTGTTTCTCCCCCTCTGTTTCCAGACTCCTTTTTCTCCCCCTCTGTTTCCAGACTCCTGTTTCTGCCCCTCTGTTTCCAGACTTCAGTTTCTCACCCTGTGTTTCCAGACTCCTGTTTCTCCCCCTCTGTTTCCAGCCTCCGGTTTCTCCCCCTCTGTTTCCAGACTCCTATTTCTGCCCCTCTGTTTCCAGACTCCTGTTTCTCACCACCTGTTTCCAGACTCCTGTTTCTCCCCCTCTGTTTCCAGACTCCTGTTTCTGCCCCTCTGTTTCCAGACTCCTGTTTCTCCCCCTCTGTTTCCAGACTACTGTTTCTGCCCCTCTGTTTCCAGACTCCTCTTTCTCACCCTCTGTTTCCAGCCTCCTGTTTCTGCCCCTCTGTTTCCAGACTCCTGTTTCTCCCCCTCTGTTTCCAGACTCCTGTTTCTCCCCCTCTGTTTCCAGACTCCTGTTTCTCACCCTCTGTTTCCAGCCTCCTGTTTCTCGCCCTCTGTTTCCAGACTCCTGTTTCTGCCCCTCTGTTTCCAGTCTCCTGTTTCTGCCCCTCTTTTTCCAGCCTCCTGTTTCTGCCCCTCTGTTTCCAGACTCCTGTTTCTCCCCCTCTGTTTGCAGACCCCTGTTTCTCCCCCTCTGTTTTCAGACTCCTGTTTCTGCCCCTCTGTTTCCAGACTCCTGTTTCTCCCCCTCTGTTTCCAGACTCCTGTTTCTCCCCCTCTGTTTCCAGACTCCTGTTTCTCCCCCTCTGTTTCCAGACTCCTGTTTCTCCCCCTCTGTTTCCAGACTCCTGTTTCTGCCCCTCTGTTTCCAGACTCCTGTTTCTCACCATCTGTTTCCAGACTCCTGTTTCTCACCCTCTGTTTCCAGACTCCTGTTTCTCCCCATCAATTTCCAGACTCCTGTTTCTCCCCCTCAGTATCCAGACTCCTGTTTCTGCGCCTCTGTTTCCAGACTCCTGTTTCTCCCCCTCTGTTTCCAGACTCCTGTTTCTCACCCTCTGTTTCCAGCCTCCTGTTTCTCGCCCTCTGTTTCCAGACTCCTGTTTCTGCCCCTCTGTTTCCAGACACCTGTTTCTGCCCCTCTGTTTCCAGATTCCTGTTTCTGCCCCTCTGTTTCCAGCCTCCTGTTTCTCCCCCTCTGTTTCCAGACTCCTGTTTCTGCCCCTCTGTTTCAACACTCCTGTTTCTCCCCCTCTGTTTCCAGCCTCCTGTTTCTCCCCCTCTGATTCCAGACTCCTGATTCTCCCCCTCTGTTTCCGGACTCCTGTTTCTCCCCCTCTGTTTCCAGACTCCTGTTTCTTCCCCTCTGTTTCCAGACTCCTGTTTCTCACCCTCTGTTTCCAGTCTCCTCTTTCTGCCCCTCTGTTTCCAGCCTCCTGTTTCTGCCCCTCTGTTTCCATTCTCCTGTTTCTCCCCTCTGTTTCCAGACACCTGTTTCTCCCCCTCTGCGTCCACACTCCTGTTTCTGCCCCTCCGTTTCCAGACTCTTGTTTCTCCCCCTCTGTTTCCAACCTCCTGTTTCTCCCCCTCTGTTTCCAGACTCCTGTTTCTCCCCCTCTGTTTCCAAACACCTGTTTCTGCCCCTCTGTTTCCAGCCTCCTGTTTCTGCCCCTCTGTTTCCAGCCTCCTGTTTCTCCCCCTCTGTTTCCAGACTCCTTTTTCTCCCCCTCTGTTTCCAGACTCCTGTTTCTGCCCCTCTGTTTCCAGACTTCAGTTTCTCACCCTGTGTTTCCAGACTCCTGTTTCTCCCCCTCTGTTTCCAGCCTCCGGTTTCTGCCCCTCTGTTTCCAGACTCCTGTTTCTCCCCCTCTGTTTCCAGACTACTGTTTCTGCCCCTCTGTTTCCAGACTCCTCTTTCTCACCCTCTGTTTCCAGCCTCCTGTTTCTGCCCCTCTGTTTCCAGACTCCTGTTTCTCCCCCTCTGTTTCCAGACTCCTGTTTCTCCCCCTCTGTTTCCAGACTCCTGTTTCTCACCCTCTGTTTCCAGCCTCCTGTTTCTCGCCCTCTGTTTCCAGACTCCTGTTTCTGCCCCTCTGTTTCCAGTCTCCTGTTTCTGCCCCTCTTTTTCCAGCCTCCTGTTTCTGCCCCTCTGTTTCCAGACTCCTGTTTCTCCCCCTCTGTTTGCAGACACCTGTTTCTCCCCCTCTGTTTTCAGACTCCTGTTTCTGCCCCTCTGTTTCCAGACTCCTGTTTCTCCCCCTCTGTTTCCAGACTCCTGTTTCTCCCCCTCTGTATCCAGACTCCTGTTTCTCCCCCTCTGTTTCCAGACTCCTGTTTCTCCCCCTCTGTTTCCAGACTCCTGTTTCTGCCCCTCTGTTTCCAGACTCCTGTTTCTCACCATCTGTTTCCAGACTCCTGTTTCTCACCCTCTGTTTCCAGACTCCTGTTTCTCCCCATCAATTTCCAGACTCCTGTTTCTCCCCCTCAGTATCCAGACTCCTGTTTCTGCGCCTCTGTTTCCAGACTCCTGTTTCTCCCCCTCTGTTTCCAGACTCCTGCTTCTCACCCTCTGTTTCCAGCCTCCTGTTTCTCGCCCTCTGTTCCCAGACTCCTGTTTCTGCCCCTCTGTTTCCAGACTCCTGTTTCTGCCCCTCTGTTTCCAGATTCCTGTTTCTGCCCCTCTGTTTCCAGCCTCCTGTTTCTCCCCCTCTGTTTCCAGACTCCTGTTTCTGCCCCTCTGTTTCAACACTCCTGTTTCTCCCCCTCTGTTTCCAGCCTCCTGTTTCTCCCCCTCTGATTCCAGACTCCTGATTCTCCCCCTCTGTTTCCGGACTCCAGTTTCTCCCCCTCTGTTTCCAGACTCCTGTTTCTTCCCCTCTGTTTCCAGACTCCTGTTTCTCACCCTCTGTTTCCAGTCTCCTCTTTCTGCCCCTCTGTTTCCAGCCTCCTGTTTCTGCCCCTCTGTTTCCATTCTCCTGTTTCTCTCCCTCTGTTTCCAGACACCTGTTTCTCCCCCTCTGTTTCCAGACTCCTGTTTCTGCCCCTCTGTTTCAAGACTTCTGTTTCTCACCCTGTGTTTCCAGACTCCTGTTTCTCCCCCTCTGTTTCCAGCCTCCTGTTTCTCCCCTCTGTTTCCAGACTCCTATTTCTGCCCTCTGTTTCCAGACTGCTGTTTCTCACCATCTGTTTCCATCCTCCTGGTTCTCCCCCTCTGTTTCCACACTCCTGTTTCTGCCCCTCTGTTTCCAGACTCTTGTTTCTCCCCTTCTGTTTCCAGCCTCCTGTTTCTCCACCTCTGTTTCCAGACTCCTGTTTCTCCTCCTCTGTTTCCAGACTCCTGTTTCTGCCCCTCTGTTTCCAGACTCCTGTTTCAGCCCCTCTGTTTCCAGCCTCCTGTTTCTGCCCCTCTGTTTCCAGCCTCCTGTTTCTCCCCCTCTGTTACCAGACTCCTTTTTCTCCTCCTCTGTTTACAGACTCCTGTTTCTCCCCCTCTGTTTTCAGACTCCTGTTTCTGCCCCTCTGTTTCCAGACTCCGGTTTCTCCCCCTCTGTTTCCAGACTCCTGTTTCTCCCCCTCTGTATCCAGACTCCTGTTTCTCCACCTCTGTTTCCAGACTCCTGTTTCTCCCCCTCTGTTTCCACTCTCCTGTTTCTGCCCCTCTGTTTCCATCCTCATGTTTATTCCCCTCTGTTTCCAAACTCCTGTTTCTGCCACTCTGTTTCCAGACTCCTGTTTCTGCCCCTCTGTTTCCAGACTCCTGTTTCTGCCCCTCTGTTTCCAGCCTCCTGTTTCTGCCCCTCTGTTTCCAGCCTCCTGTTTCTCCCCCTCTGTTTCCAGACTCTTGATTCTCCTCCTCTGTTTACAGGCTCCTGTTTCTCCCACTCTGTTTTCAGACTCCTGATTCTGCCCCTCTGTTTCCAGACTCCTGTTTCTCCCGCTCTGTTTCCAGACTCCTGCTACTCCCCCTCTGTTTCCATCCTCCTGTTTCTGCCCCTCTGTTTCGAGACTCCTGTTTCTGCCCCTCTGTTTCGAGACTCCTGTTTCTGCCCCTCTGTTTCCAGACTCCTGTTTCTGCCCCTTTGTTTCCAGACGCCTGTTTCTCCCCCTCTGTTTCCAGACTCCTCTTTCTGCCCCTCAGTTTCCAGACTCCTGTTTCTGCCCCTCTGTTTCCAGACTCCTGTTTCTTCCCCTCTGTTTCCAGACTCCGGTTCCTGCCCCTCTGTTTCCAGACTCCTGTTTCTCCCCCTCTGTTTGCAGACCCCAGTTTCTCCCCCTCTGTTTTCAGACTCCTGTTTCTGCCCCTCTGTTTCCAGACTCCTGTTTCTCTCCCTCTGTTTCCAGACTCCTGTTTCTCCCCCTCTGTTTCCAGACTCCTGTTTCTGCCCCTCTGTTTCCAGACTCCTGTTTCTCACCCTCTGTTTCCAGTCTCCTCTTTCTGCCCCTCTGTTTCCAGCCTCCTGTTTCTGCCCCTCTGTTTCCAGTCTCCTGTTTCTCTCCCTCTGTTTCCAGACTCCTGTTTCTCCCCCTCTGTTTCCAGACTCCTGCTTCTGCCCCTCTGTTTCCAGACTTCTGTTTCTCACCCTGTGTTTCCAGACTACTGTTTCTCCCCTTCTGTTTCCAGCCTCCTGTTTCTCCCCGTCGGTTTCCAGACTCCTATTTCTGCCCCTCTGTTTCCAGACTCCTGTTTCTCACCATCTGTTTCCAGACTCCTGTTTCTCCCCCTCTGTTTCCAGACTCCTGTTTCTGCCCCTCTGTTTCCAGACTCTTGTTTCTCCCCCTCTGTTTCCAGACTCCTGTTTCTGCCCCTCTGTTTCCAGACTCCTGTTTCTGCCCCTCTGTTTCCAGACTCCTGTTTCTGCCTCTCTGTTTCCAGACTCCTGTCTCTCACCCTCTGTTTCCAGACTCCTGTTTCTGCCCCTCTGTATTGAGCCTCCTGATTCTGCCCCTCTGTTTCCAGCCTCCTCTTTCTCACCCTCTGTTTCCTGACTCCTGTTTCTCCCCCTCTGATTCTAGGCTCCTTTTTTTGCCCCTCTGTTTCCAGCCTCCTGTTTCTCCCCCTCTGTTTCCAGACTCCTGTTTCTCCCCCTCTGTTTCCAGACTCCTGTTTCTCCCCCTCTGTTTCCAGACTCCTGTTTCTGCCCCTCTGTTTCCAGCCTCCTGTTTCTGCCCCTCTGTTTCCAGCCTCATGATTCTCCCCCTCTGTTTCCAGACTCCTGTTTCCCCTCCTCTGTTTTCAGACTACTGTTTCTGCCCCTCTGTTTCCAGACTCCGGTTTCTGCCTCTCTGTTTCCAGACTCCTGTTTCTCACCCTCTGTTTCCAGACTCCAGTTTCTCCCCATCAATTTCCTGACTCCTGTTTCTCCCCCTCTGTTTCCAGACTCCTGTTTCTGCCGCTCTGTTTCCAGACTCCTGTTTCTCACCCTCTGTTTCCAGCCTCCTGTTTCTCGCCCTCTGTTTCCAGACTCCTGTTTCTGCTCCACTGTTTCCAGACTCCTGTTTCTACCCCTCTGTTTCCAGTCTCCTGTTTCTGCCCCTCTGTTTCCAGCCTCCTGTTTCCGCCCATCTGTTTCCAGACTCCTGTTTCTTCCCCTCTGTTTGCAGACCCCTGTTTCTGCCCCTCTGTTTTCAGACTCCTGTTTCTCCCCCTCTGTTTACACACTCCTGTTTCTGCCCCTCTGTTTCCAGACTCCTGTTTCTGCCCCTCTGTTTCCAGACGCCTGTTTCTCCCCCTCTGTTTTCAGACTCCTGTTTCTCCCCCTCTGTTTACACACTCCTGTTTCTGCCCCTCTGTTTCCAGCCTCCTGTTTCTCGCCCTCTGTTTCCAGACTCCTATTTCTGCTCCACTGTTTCCAGACTCCTGTTTCTACCCCTCTGTTTCCAGTCTCCTGTTTCTGCCCCTCTGTTTCCAGCCTCCTGTTTCCGCCCATCTGTTTCCAGACTCCTGTTTCTTCCCCTCTGTTTGCAGACCCCTGTTTCTGCCCCTCTGTTTTCAGACTCCTGTTTCTCCCCCTCTGTTTACAGACTCCTGTTTCTGCCCCTCTGTTTCCAGACTCCTGTTTCTGCCCCTCTGTTTCCAGACGCCTGTTTCTCCCCCTCTGTTTCCAGACTCCTGTTTCTGCCCCTGTGTATCCAGCCTCCTGTTTCTCACCCTCTGTTTCCAGCCTCCTGTTTCTCCCCCTCTGTTTCCACACTCCTGTTTCTGCCCCTCTGTTTCCAGACTCCTGTTTCTTCCCCTCTGTTTCCTGACTCCGGTTTCTGCCCCTCTGTTTCCAGACTCCTGTTTCTCCCCCTCTGTTTGCAGACCCCAGTTTCTCCCCATCTGTTTTCAGACTCCTGTTTCTGCCCCTCTGTTTCCAGACTCCTGTTTCTCCCCCTCTGTTTCCAGACTCCTGTTTCTCCCCCTCTGTTTCCAGACTCCTGTTTCTGCCCCTCTGTTTCCAGACTCCTGTTTCTCACCCTCTGTTTCCAGTCTCCTCTTTCTGCCCCTCTGTTTCCAGCCTCCTGTTTCTGCCCCTCTGTTTCCAGTCTCCTGCTTCTCTCCCTCTGTTTCCAGACTCCTGTTTCTCCCCCTCTGTTTCCAGACTCCCGTTTCTGCCCCTCTGTTTCCAGACTTCTGTTTCTCACCCTGTGTTTCCAGACACCTGTTTCTCCCCCTCTGTTTCCAGCCTCCTGTTTCTCCCCGTCTGTTTCCAGACTCCTATTTCTGCCCCTCTCTTTCCAGACTCCTGTTTCTCACCATCTGTTTCCAGACTCCTGTTTCTCACCATCTGTTCCCAGACTCCTGTTTCTGCCCCTCTGTTTCCAGACTCCTGTTTCACCCCCTCTGTTTCCAGACTCCTGTTTCTGCCCCTCTGTTTCCTGACTCCTGTGTCTCCCCCTCTGTTTCCAGGCTCCTGTTTCGCCCCCTCTGTTTCCAGACTCCTGTTTCTGCCCCTCTGTTTCCAGACTCCTGTTTCTCACCCTCTGTTTCCAGACTCTTGATTCTCACCCTCTGTTTGCAGACTCCAGTTTCTCACCCTCTGTTTCCTGACTCCTGTTTCTGCCCCTCTGTTTCCAGACTCCTGTTTCTGCCCCTCTGTTTCCAGACTCCTGTTTCTCACCCTCTGTTTCCAGACTCCTGTTTCTCCCCCTCTGTTTCCAGATTCCTGTTTCTCCCCCTCTGTTTCCAGACTCCTGTTTCTCACCCTCTGTTTCCAGAATCCTGTTTCTGCCCCTCTGTTTACAGCCTCCTGTTTCAGCCCCTCTGTTTCCAGCCTACTGTTTCTCCCCCTCTGTTTCCAGACTCCTGTTTCGCCCCCTCTGTTTCCAGACTCCTGTTTCTGCCCCTCTGTTTCCAGACTCCTGTTTCTCCCCCTCTGTTTCCAGACCCCTGTTTCTCCCTTGTTTCCAGACTCCTGTTTCTGCCCCTCTGTTTCCAGACTCCTGTTTCTGCCCCTCTGTTTCCAGACTCCTGTTTCTCACCCTCTGTTTCCAGACTCCTGCTTCTGCCCCTCTGTTTCCAGATTCCTGTTTCTACCCCTCTGTTTCCAGACTCCTGTTACTCACCCTCTGTTTCCAGACTCCTGTTTCTCCACCTCTGTTTCCAGACTCCTGTTTCTTCCCCTCTGTTCCCAGACTCCTGTTTCTGCCCCTCTGCTTCCAGACTCCTGTTTCTCCCCCTCTGTTCCCAGACTCCTGTTTCTCCCCCTCTGTTTCCAGACTCCTGTTTCTGCCCCTCTGTTTCCAGCCTCCTGTTTCTCCCCCTCTGTTTCCAGACTCCTGTTTCTCCTCCTCTGTTTACAGACTCCTGTTTCGCCCCCTCTGTTTTCAGACTCCTGTTTCTGCCCCTCTGTTTCCAGACTCCTGTTACTCCCCCTCTGTTTCCAGACTCCTGTTTCTCCCCTTCTGTTTCCAGACTCCTGTTTCTCGCCCTCTGTTTCCAGACTCCTGTTTCTCCCCCTCTGTTTCCACACTCCTGTTTCTGCCCCACTGGTTCCAGACTCCTGTTTCTCACCCTCTGTTTCCAGACTCCTGTTTCTGCCCCTTTGTTTCCAGACACCTGTTTCTGCCCCTCTGTTTCCAGACTCCGGTTTCTGCCCCTCTGTTTCCAGGCTCCTGCTTCTCACCCTCTGCTTCCAGTCTCCTGTTTCTCCCCATCAATTTCCAGACTCCTGTTTCTCACCCTCTGTTTCCAGCCTCCTGTTTCTCCCCTCTGTTTCCAGACTCCTATTTCTGCCCTCTGTTTCCAGACTCCTGTTTCTCACCATCTGTTTCCATCCTCCTGGTTCTCCCCCTCTGTTTCCACACTCCTGTTTCTGCCCCTCTGTTTCCAGACTCTTGTTTCTCCCCTTCTGTTTCCAGCCTCCTGTTTCTCCACCTCTGTTTCCAGACTCCTGTTTCTCCTCCTCTGTTTCCAGACTCCTGTTTCCGCCCCTCTGTTTCCAGACTCCTGTTTCAGCCCCTCTGTTTCCAGCCTCCTGTTTCTGCCCCTCTGTTTCCAGCCTCCTGTTTCTCCCCCTCTGTTACCAGACTCCTTTTTCTCCTCCTCTGTTTACAGACTCCTGTTTCTCCCCCTCTGTTTTCAGACTCCTGTTTCTGCCCCTCTGTTTCCAGACTCCGGTTTCTCCCCCTCTGTTTCCAGACTCCTGTTTCTCCCCCTCTGTATCCAGACTCCTGTTTCTCCACCTCTGTTTCCAGACTCCTGTTTCTCCCCCTCTGTTTCCACTCTCCTGTTTCTGCCCCTCTGTTTCCATCCTCATGTTTATTCCCCTCTGTTTCCAAACTCCTGTTTCTGCCACTCTGTTTCCAGACTCCTGTTTCTGCCCCTCTGTTTCCAGACTCCTGTTTCTGCCCCTCTGTTTCCAGCCTCCTGTTTCTGCCCCTCTGTTTCCAGCCTCCTGTTTCTCCCCCTCTGTTTCCAGACTCTTGATTCTCCTCCTCTGTTTACAGGCTCCTGTTTCTCCCACTCTGTTTTCAGACTCCTGATTCTGCCCCTCTGTTTCCAGACTCCTGTTTCTCCCGTTCTGTTTCCAGACTCCTGCTACTCCCCCTCTGTTTCCATCCTCCTGTTTCTGCCCCTCTGTTTCGAGACTCCTGTTTCTCACCCTCTATTTCCAGTCACCTGTTTCTGCCCCTTTGTTTCCAGACGCCTGTTTCTCCCCCTCTGTTTCCAGACTCCTCTTTCTGCCCCTCAGTTTCCAGACTCCTGTTTCTGCCCCTCTGTTTCCAGACTCCTGTTTCTTCCCCTCTGTTTCCAGACTCCGGTTCCTGCCCCTCTGTTTCCAGACTCCTGTTTCTCCCCCTCTGTTTGCAGACCCCAGTTTCTCCCCCTCTGTTTTCAGACTCCTGTTTCTGCCCCTCTGTTTCCAGACTCCTGTTTCTCTCCCTCTGTTTCCAGACTCCTGTTTCTCCCCCTCTGTTTCCAGACTCCTGTTTCTGCCCCTCTGTTTCCAGACTCCTGTTTCTCACCCTCTGTTTCCAGTCTCCTCTTTCTGTCCCTCTGTTTCCAGCCTCCTGTTTCTGCCCCTCTGTTTCCAGTCTCCTGTTTCTCTCCCTCTGTTTCCAGACTCCTGTTTCTCCCCCTCTGTTTCCAGACTCCTGCTTCTGCCCCTCTGTTTCCAGACTTCTGTTTCTCACCCTGTGTTTCCAGACTACTGTTTCTCCCCTTCTGTTTCCAGCCTCCTGTTTCTCCCCGTCGGTTTCCAGACTCCTATTTCTGCCCCTCTGTTTCCAGACTCCTGTTTCTCACCATCTGTTTCCAGACTCCTGTTTCTCCCCCTCTGTTTCCAGACTCCTGATTCTGCCCCTCTGTTTCCAGACTCTTGTTTCTCCCCCTCTGTTTCCAGACTCCTGTTTCTGCCCCTCTGTTTCCAGACTCCTGTTTCTGCCTCTCTGTTTCCAGACTCCTGTCTCTCACCCTCTGTTTCCAGACTCCTGTTTCTGCTCCTCTGTATTGAGCCTCCTGATTCTGCCCCTCTGTTTCCAGCCTCCTCTTTCTCACCCTCTGTTTCCTGACTCCTGTTTCTCCCCCTCTGATTCTAGGCTCCTTTTTTTGCCCCTCTGTTTCCAGCCTCCTGTTTCTCCCCCTCTGTTTCCAGACTCCTGTTTCTCCCCCTCTGTTTCCAGACTCCTGTTTCTCCCCCTCTGTTTCCAGACTCCTGTTTCTGCCCCTCTGTTTCCAGCCTCCTGTTTCTGCCCCTCTGTTTCCAGCCTCATGATTCTCCCCCTCTGTTTCCAGACTCCTGTTTCCCCTCCTCTGTTTTCAGACTCCTGTTTCTGCCCCTCTGTTTCCAGACTCATGTTTCCCCCCCTCTGTTTCCAGACTACTGTTTCTGCCCCTCTGTTTCCAGACTCCGGTTTCTGCCTCTCTGTTTCCAGACTCCTGTTTCTCACCCTCTGTTTCCAGACTCCTGTTTCTCCCCATCAATTTCCTGACTCCTGTTTCTCCCCCTCTGTTTCCAGACTCCTGTTTCTGCCGCTCTGTTTCCAGACTCGTGTTTCTCACCCTCTGTTTCCAGCCTCCTGTTTCTCGCCCTCTGTTTCCAGACTCCTGTTTCTGCTCCACTGTTTCCAGACTCCTGTTTCTACCCCTCTGTTTCCAGTCTCCTGTTTCTGCCCCTCTGTTTCCAGCCTCCTGTTTCCGCCCATCTGTTTCCAGACTCCTGTTTCTTCCCCTCTGTTTGCAGACCCCTGTTTCTGCCCCTCTGTTTTCAGACTCCTGTTTCTCCCCCTCTGTTTACACACTCCTGTTTCTGCCCCTCTGTTTCCAGACTCCTGTTTCTGCCCCTCTGTTTCCAGACGCCTGTTTCTCCCCCTCTGTTTCCAGACTCCTGTTTCTGCCCCTGTGTATCCAGCCTCCTGTTTCTCACCCTCTGTTTCCAGCCTCCTGTTTCTCCCCCTCTGTTTCCACACTCCTGTTTCTGCCCCTCTGTTTCCAGACTCCTGTTTCTTCCCCTCTGTTTCCTGACTCCGGTTTCTGCCCCTCTGTTTCCAGACTCCTGTTTCTCCCCCTCTGTTTGCAGACCCCAGTTTCTCCCCATCTGTTTTCAGACTCCTGTTTCTCCCCCTCTGTTTCCAGACTCCTGTTTCTGCCCCTCTGTATCCAGACTCCTGTTTCTCACCCTCTGTTTCCAGTCTCCTCTTTCTGCCCCTCTGTTTCCAGCCTCCTGTTTCTGCCCCTCTGTTTCCAGTCTCCTGCTTCTCTCCCTCTGTTTCCAGACTCCTGTTTCTCCCCCTCTGTTTCCAGACTCCCGTTTCTGCCCCTCTGTTTCCAGACTTCTGTTTCTCACCCTGTGTTTCCAGACACCTGTTTCTCCCCCTCTGTTTCCAGCCTCCTGTTTCTCCCCGTCTGTTTCCAGACTCCTATTTCTGCCCCCTGTTTCCAGACTCCTGTTTCTCACCATCTGTTTCCAGACTCCTGTTTCTCACCATCTGTTCCCAGACTCCTGTTTCTGCCCCTCTGTTTCCAGACTCCTGTTTCACCCCCTCTGTTTCCAGACTCCTGTTTCTGCCCCTCTGTTTCCAGACTCCTGTGTCTCCCCCTCTGTTTCCAGGCTCCTGTTTCGCCCCCTCTGTTTCCAGACTCCTGTTTCTGCCCCTCTGTTTCCAGACTCCTGTTTCTCACCCTCTGTTTCCAGACTCTTGATTCTCACCCTCTGTTTGCAGACTCCAGTTTCTCACCCTCTGTTTCCTGACTCCTGTTTCTGCCCCTCTGTTTCCAGACTCCTGTTTCTGCCCCTCTGTTTCCAGACTCCTGTTTCTCACCCTCTGTTTCCAGACTCCTGTTTCTCCCCCTCTGTTTCCAGATTCCTGTTTCTCCCCCTCTGTTTCCAGACTCCTGTTTCTCACCCTCTGTTTCCAGAATCCTGTTTCTGCCCCTCTGTTTACAGCCTCCTGTTTCTGCCCCTCTGTTTCCAGCCTACTGTTTCTCCCCCTCTGTTTCCAGACTCCTGTTTCACCCCCTCTGTTTCCAGACTCCTGTTTCTGCCCCTCTGTTTCCAGACTCCTGTTTCTCCCCCTCTGTTTCCAGACCCCTGTTTCTCCCTTGTTTCCAGACTCCTGTTTCTGCACCTCTGTTTCCAGACTCCTGTTTCTGCCCCTCTGTTTCCAGACTCCTGTTTCTCACCCTCTGTTTCCAGACTCCTGCTTCTGCCCCTCTGTTTCCAGATTCCTGTTTCTACCCCTCTGTTTCCAGACTCCTGTTTCTCACCCTCTGTTTCCAGACTCCTGTTTCTCCACCTCTGTTTCCAGACTCCTGTTTCTTCCCCTCTGTTCCCAGACTCCTGTTTCTGCCCCTCTGCTTCCAGACTCCTGTTTCTCCCCCTCTGTTCCCAGACTCCTGTTTCTCCCCCTCTGTTTCCAGACTCCTGTTTCTGCCCCTCTGTTTCCAGCCTCCTGTTTCTCCCCCTCTGTTTCCAGACTCCTGTTTCTCCTCCTCTGTTTACAGACTCCTGTTTCGCCCCCTCTGTTTTCAGACTCCTGTTTCTGCCCCTCTGTTTCCAGACTCCTGTTACTCCCCCTCTGTTTCCAGACTCCTGTTTCTCCCCTTCTGTTTCCAGACTCCTGTTTCTCGCCCTCTGTTTCCAGACTCCTGTTTCTCCCCCCCTGTTTCCACACTCCTGTTTCTGCCCCACTGGTTCCAGACTCCTGTTTCTCACCCTCTGTTTCCAGACTCCTGTTTCTGCCCCTTTGTTTCCAGACACCTGTTTCTGCCCCTCTGTTTCCAGACTCCGGTTTCTGCCCCTCTGTTTCCAGGCTCCTGCTTCTCACCCTCTGCTTCCAGTCTCCTGTTTCTCCCCATCAATTTCCAGACTCCTGTTTCTCACCCTCTGTTTCCAGCCTCCTGTTTCTCGCCCTCTGTTTCCAGACTCCTGTTTCTGCCCCTCTGTTTCCAGACTCCTGTTTCTCACCCTCTGTTTCCAGCCTCCTGTTTCTCGCCCTCTGTTTCCAGACTCCGGTTTCTGCCCCTCTGTTGCCAGTCTCCTGTTTCTGCCCCTCTGTTTCCAGCCTCCTGTTTCTGCCCCTCTGTTTCCAGACTCCTGTTTCTCCCCCTCTGTTTGCAGACCCCTGTTTCTCCCCCTCTGTTTTCAGACTCCTGTTTCTCACCCTCTGTTTCCAGTCTCCTCTTTCTGCCCCTCTGTTTCCAGCCTCCTGATTCTGCCCCTCTGTTTCCAGTCTCCTGTTTCTCTCCCTCTGTTTCCAGACTCCTGTTTCTCCCCCTCTGTTTCCAGACTCCTGCTTCTGCCCCTCTCTTTCCAGACTTCTGTTTCTCACCCTGTGTTTCCAGACTACTGTTTCTCCCCTTCTGTTTCCAGCCTCCTGTTTCTCCCCGTCGGTTTCCAGACTCCTATTTCTGCCCCTCTGTTTCCAGACTCCTGTTTCTCACCATCTGTTTCCAGACTCCTGTTTCTCCCCCTCTGTTTCCAGACTCCTGTTTCTGCCCCTCTGTTTCCAGACTCTTGTTTCTCCCCCTCTGTTTCCAGACTCCTGTTTCTGCCCCTCTGTTTCCAGACTCCTGTTTCTGCCTCTCTGTTTCCAGACTCCTGTCTCTCACCCTCTGTTTCCAGACTCCTGTTTCTGCCCCTCTGTATTGAGCCTCCTGATTCTGCCCCTCTGTTTCCAGCCTCCTCTTTCTCACCCTCTGTTTCCTGACTCCTGTTTCTCCCCCTCTGATTCTAGGCTCCTTTTTTTGCCCCTCTGTTTCCAGCCTCCTGTTTCTCCCCCTCTGTTTCCAGACTCCTGTTTCTCCCCCTCTGTTTCCAGACTCCTGTTTCTCCCCCTCTGTTTCCAGACCCTGTTT
Source organism: Carcharhinus amblyrhynchos (assembly GCF_965287045.1). Classification (NCBI taxonomy): domain Eukaryota; kingdom Metazoa; phylum Chordata; class Chondrichthyes; order Carcharhiniformes; family Carcharhinidae; genus Carcharhinus; species Carcharhinus amblyrhynchos. The sequence continues at coordinate 88,813 of NW_027650151.1, forward strand.
CTGCCCCTCTGTTTCCAGCCTCCTGTTTCTGCCCCTCTGTTTCCAGCCTCATGATTCTCCCCCTCTGTTTCCAGACTCCTGTTTCCCCTCCTCTGTTTTCAGACTCCTGTTTCTGCCCCTCTGTTTCCAGACTCATGTTTCCCCCCCTCTGTTTCCAGACTACTGTTTCTGCCCCTCTGTTTCCAGACTCCGGTTTCTGCCTCTCTGTTTCCAGACTCCTGTTTCTCACCCTCTGTTTCCAGACTCCAGTTTCTCCCCATCAATTTCCTGACTCCTGTTTCTCCCCCTCTGTTTCCAGACTCCTGTTTCTGCCGCTCTGTTTCCAGACTCCTGTTTCTCACCCTCTGTTTCCAGCCTCCTGTTTCTCGCCCTCTGTTTCCAGACTCCTGTTTCTGCTCCACTGTTTCCAGACTCCTGTTTCTACCCCTCTGTTTCCAGTCTCCTGTTTCTGCCCCTCTGTTTCCAGCCTCCTGTTTCCGCCCATCTGTTTCCAGACTCCTGTTTCTTCCCCTCTGTTTGCAGACCCCTGTTTCTGCCCCTCTGTTTTCAGACTCCTGTTTCTCCCCCTCTGTTTACAGACTCCTGTTTCTGCCCCTCTGTTTCCAGACTCCTGTTTCTGCCCCTCTGTTTCCAGACGCCTGTTTCTCCCCCTCTGTTTCCAGACTCCTGTTTCTGCCCCTGTGTATCCAGCCTCCTGTTTCTCACCCTCTGTTTCCAGCCTCCTGTTTCTCCCCCTCTGTTTCCACACTCCTGTTTCTGCCCCTCTGTTTCCAGACTCCTGTTTCTTCCCCTCTGTTTCCTGACTCCGGTTTCTGCCCCTCTGTTTCCAGACTCCTGTTTCTCCCCCTCTGTTTGCAGACCCCAGTTTCTCCCCATCTGTTTTCAGACTCCTGTTTCTGCCCCTCTGTTTCCAGACTCCTGTTTCTCCCCCTCTGTTTCCAGACTCCTGTTTCTCCCCCTCTGTTTCCAGACTCCTGTTTCTGCCCCTCTGTTTCCAGACTCCTGTTTCTCACCCTCTGTTTCCAGTCTCCTCTTTCTGCCCCTCTGTTTCCAGCCTCCTGTTTCTGCCCCTCTGTTTCCAGTCTCCTGCTTCTCTCCCTCTGTTTCCAGACTCCTGTTTCTCCCCCTCTGTTTCCAGACTCCCGTTTCTGCCCCTCTGTTTCCAGACTTCTGTTTCTCACCCTGTGTTTCCAGACACCTGTTTCTCCCCCTCTGTTTCCAGCCTCCTGTTTCTCCCCGTCTGTTTCCAGACTCCTATTTCTGCCCCTCTCTTTCCAGACTCCTGTTTCTCACCATCTGTTTCCAGACTCCTGTTTCTCACCATCTGTTCCCAGACTCCTGTTTCTGCCCCTCTGTTTCCAGACTCCTGTTTCACCCCCTCTGTTTCCAGACTCCTGTTTCTGCCCCTCTATTTCCATACTCCTGTGTCTCCCCCTCTGTTTCCAGGCTCCTGTTTCGCCCCCTCTGTTTCCAGACTCCTGTTTCTGCCCCTCTGTTTCCAGACTCCTGTTTCTCACCCTCTGTTTCCAGACTCTTGATTCTCACCCTCTGTTTGCAGACTCCAGTTTCTCACCCTCTGTTTCCTGACTCCTGTTTCTGCCCCTCTGTTTCCAGACTCCTGTTTCTGCCCCTCTGTTTCCAGACTCCTGTTTCTCACCCTCTGTTTCCAGACTCCTGTTTCTCCCCCTCTGTTTCCAGATTCCTGTTTCTCCCCCTCTGTTTCCAGACTCCTGTTTCTCACCCTCTGTTTCCAGAATCCTGTTTCTGCCCCTCTGTTTACAGCCTCCTGTTTCTGCCCCTCTGTTTCCAGCTTACTGTTTCTCCCCCTCTGTTTCCAGACTCCTGTTTCGCCCCCTCTGTTTCCAGACTCCTGTTTCTGCCCCTCTGTTTCAAGACTCCTGTTTCTCCCCCTCTGTTTCCAGACCCCTGTTTCTCCCTTGTTTCCAGACTCCTGTTTCTGCCCCTCTGTTTCCAGACTCCTGTTTCTGCCCCTCTGTTTCCAGACTCCTGTTTCTCACCCTCTGATTCCAGACTCCTGCTTCTGCCCCTCTGTTTCCAGATTCCTGTTTCTACCCCTCTGTTTCCAGACTCCTGTTTCTCACCCTCTGTTTCCAGACTCCTGTTTCTCCACCTCTGTTTACAGACTCCTGTTTCTTCCCCTCTGTTCCCAGACTCCTGTTTCTGCCCCTCTGCTTCCAGACTCCTGTTTCTCCCCCTCTGTTCCCAGACTCCAGTTTCTCCCCCTCTGTTTCCAGACTCCTGTTTCTGCCCCTCTGTTTCCAGACTCCTGTTTCACCCCCTCTGTTTCCAGACTCCTGTTTCTGCCCCTCTATTTCCATACTCCTGTGTCTCCCCCTCTGTTTCCAGGCTCCTGTTTCGCCCCCTCTGTTTCCAGACTCCTGTTTCTGCCCCTCTGTTTCCAGACTCCTGTTTCTCACCCTCTGTTTCCAGACTCTTGATTCTCACCCTCTGTTTGCAGACTCCAGTTTCTCACCCTCTGTTTCCTGACTCCTGTTTCTGCCCCTCTGTTTCCAGACTCCTGTTTCTGCCCCTCTGTTTCCAGACTCCTGTTTCTCACCCTCTGTTTCCAGACTCCTGTTTCTCCCCCTCTGTTTCCAGATTCCTGTTTCTCCCCCTCTGTTTCCAGACTCCTGTTTCTCACCCTCTGTTTCCAGAATCCTGTTTCTGCCCCTCTGTTTACAGCCTCCTGTTTCTGCCCCTCTGTTTCCAGCTTACTGTTTCTCCCCCTCTGTTTCCAGACTCCTGTTTCGCCCCCTCTGTTTCCAGACTCCTGTTTCTGCCCCTCTGTTTCAAGACTCCTGTTTCTCCCCCTCTGTTTCCAGACCCCTGTTTCTCCCTTGTTTCCAGACTCCTGATTCTGCCCCTCTGTTTCCAGACTCCTGTTTCTGCCCCTCTGTTTCCAGACTCCTGTTTCTCACCCTCTGATTCCAGACTCCTGCTTCTGCCCCTCTGTTTCCAGATTCCTGTTTCTACCCCTCTGTTTCCAGACTCCTGTTTCTCACCCTCTGTTTCCAGACTCCTGTTTCTCCACCTCTGTTTACAGACTCCTGTTTCTTCCCCTCTGTTCCCAGACTCCTGTTTCTGCCCCTCTGCTTCCAGACTCCTGTTTCTCCCCCTCTGTTCCCAGACTCCAGTTTCTCCCCCTCTGTTTCCAGACTCCTGTTTCTGCCCCTCTGTTTCCAGCCTCCTGTTTCTCCCCCTCTGTTTCCAGACTCCTGTTTCTCCTCCTCTGTTTACAGACTCCTGTTTCGCCCCCTCTGTTTTCAGACTCCTGTTTCTGCCCCTCTGTTTCCAGACTCCTGTTACTCCCCCTCTGTTTCCAGACTCCTGTTTCTCCCCTTCTGTTTCCAGACTCCTGTTTCTCGCCCTCTGTTTCCAGACTCCTGTTTCTCCCCCTCTGTTTCCACACTCCTGTTTCTGCCCCACTGGTTCCAGACTCCTGTTTCTCACCCTCTGTTTCCAGACTCCTGTTTCTGCCCCTTTGTTTCCAGACACCTGTTTCTGCCCCTCTGTTTCCAGACTCCGGTTTCTGCCCCTCTGTTTCCAGGCTCCTGCTTCTCACCCTCTGCTTCCAGTCTCCTGTTTCTCCCCATCAATTTCCAGACTCCTGTATCTCACCCTCTGTTTCCAGCCTCCTGTTTCTCGCCCTCTGTTTCCAGACTCCTGTTTCTGCCCCTCTGTTTCCAGACTCCTGTTTCTCACCCTCTGTTTCCAGCCTCCTGTTTCTCGCCCTCTGTTTCCAGACTCCTGTTTCTGCCCCTCTGTTTCCAGTCTCCTGTTTCTGCCCCTCTGTTTCCAGCCTCCTGTTTCTGCCCCTCTGTTTCCAGACTCCTGTTTCTCCCCCTCTGTTTGCAGACCCCTGTTTCTCCCCCTCTGTTTTCAGACTCCTGTTTCTGCCCCTCTGTTTCCAGACTCCTGTTTCTCCCCCTCTGTTTCCAGACTCCTGTTTTTGCCCCTCTGTTTCCAGCCTCCTGTTTCTCCCCCTCTGTTTCCAGACTCCTGTTTCTCCCCCTCTGTTTCCAGACTCCTGTTTCTGCCCCTCTGTTTCCAGACTCCTGTTTCTCACCATCTGTTTCCAGACTCCTGTTTCTCACCCTCTGTTTCCAGACTCCTGTTTCTCCCCATCAATTTCCAGACTCCTGTTTCTCCCCCTCTGTATCCAGACTGCTGTTTCTGCGCCTCTGTTTCCAGACTCCTGTTTCTCCCCCTCTGTTTCCAGACTCCTGTTTCTCACCCTCTGTTTCCAGCCTCCTGTTTCTCGCCCTCTGTTTCCAGACTCCTGTTTCTGCCCCTCTGTTTCCAGACTCCTGTTTCTGCCCCTCTGTTTCCAGACTCCTGTTTCTGCCCCTCTGTTTCCAGCCTCCTGTTTCTCCCCCTCTGTTTCCAGACTCCTGTTTCTGCCCCTCTGTTTCCACACTCCTGTTTCTCCCACTCTGTTTCCAGCCTCCTGTTTCTCGCCCTCTGATTCCAGACTCCTGATTTTCCCCCTCTGTTTCCGGACTCCTGTTTCTCCCCCTCTGTTTCCAGACTCCTGTTTCTTCCCCTCTGTTTCCAGACTCCTCTTTCTCACCCTCTGTTTCCAGTCTCCTCTTTCTGCCCCTCTGTTTCCAGCCTCCTGTTTCTGCCCCTCTGTTTCCATTCTCCTGTTTCTCTCCCTCTGTTTCCAGACACCTGTTTCTCCCCCTCTGTTTCCAGACTCCTGTTTCTGCCCCTCTGTTTCAAGACTTCTGTTTCTCACCCTGTGTTTCCAGACTCCTGTTTCTCCCCCTCTGTTTCCAGCCTCCTGTTTCTCCCCTCTGTTTCCAGACTCCAATTTCTGCCCTCTGTTTCCAGACTCCTGTTTCTCACCATCTGTTTCCAGTCTCCTGTTTCTCCCCCTCTGTTTCCAGACTCCTGTTTCTGCCCCTCTGTTTCCATCCTCCTGGTTCTCCCCCTCTGTTTCCACACTCCTGTTTCTGCCCCTCTGTTTCCAGACTCTTGTTTCTCCCCTTCTGTTTCCAGCCTCCTGTTTCTCCACCTCTGTTTCCAGACTCCTGTTTCTCCTCCTCTGTTTCCAGCCTCCTGTTTCTGCCCCTCTGTTTCCAGCCTCCTGTTTCTCCCCCTCTGTTACCAGACTCCTTTTTCTCCTCCTCTGTTTACAGACTCCTGTTTCTCCCCCTCTGTTTTCAGACTCCTGTTTCTCCCCCTCTGTTACCAGACTCCTTTTTCTCCTCCTCTGTTTACAGACTCCTGTTTCTCCCCCTCTGTTTTCAGACTCCTGTTTCTGCCCCTCTGTTTCCAGACTCCGGTTTCTCCCCCTCTGTTTCCAGACTCCTGTTTCTCCCCCTCTGTATCCAGACTCCTGTTTCTCCACCTCTGTTTCCAGACTCCTGTTTCTCCCCCTCTGTTTCCACTCTCCTGTTTCTGCCCCTCTGTTTCCATCCTCATGTTTATTCCCCTCTGTTTCCAAACTCCTCTTTCTGCCCCTCTGTTTCCAGACTCCTGTTTCTGCCCCTCTGTTTCCAGCCTCCTGTTTCTGCCCCTCTGTTTCCAGCCTCCTGTTTCTCCCCCTCTGTTTCCAGACTCTTGATTCTCCTCCTCTGTTTACAGGCTCCTGTTTCTCCCACTCTGTTTTCAGACTCCTGATTCTGCCCCTCTGTTTCCAGACTCCTGTTTCTCCCGCTCTGTTTCCAGACTCCTGCTACTCCCCCTCTGTTTCCAGCCTCCTGTTTCTGCCCCTCTGTTTCGAGACTCCTGCTTCTGCCCCTCTGTTTCCAGACTCCTGTTTCTGCCCCTTTGTTTCCAGACGCCTGTTTCTCCCCCTCTGTTTCCAGACTCCTCTTTCTGCCCCTCTGTTTCCAGACTCCTCTTTCTCACCCTCTGTTTCCTGACTCCTGTTTCTCCCCCTCTGTTTCTAGGCTCCTGTTTTTGCCCCTCTGTTTCCAGCCTCCTGTTTCTCCCCCTCTGTTTCCAGACTCCTGTTTCTCCCCCTCTGTTTCCAGACTCCTGTTTCTCCCCCTCTGTTTCCAGTCTCCTGTTTCTGCCCCTCTGTTTCCAGCCTCCTGTTTCTGCCCCTCTGTTTCCAGCCTCATGATTCTCCCCCTCTGTTTCCAGACTCCTGTTTCTCCCCTTCTGTTTCCAGCCTCCTGTTTCTGCCCCTCTGTTTCCAGACTTCTGTTTCTCACCCTGTGTTTCCAGACACCTGTTTCTCCCCCTCTGTTTCCAGCCTCCTGTTTCTCCCCGTCTGTTTCCAGACTCCTATTTCTGCCCCTCTGTTTCCAGACTCCTGTTTCTCACCATCTGTTTCCAGACTCCTGTTTCTCACCCTCTGTTCCCAGACTCCTGTTTCTGCCCCTCTGTTTCCAGACTCCTGTTTCACCCCCTCTGTTTCCAGACTCCTGTTTCTGCCCCTCTGTTTCCAGACTCCTGTGTCTCCCCCTCTGTTTCCAGACTCCTGTTTCGCCCCCTCTGTTTCCAGACTCCTGTTTCTGCCCCTCTGTTTCAAGACTCCTGTTTCTCACCCTCTGTTTCCAGACTCTTGATTCTCACCCTCTGTTTCCAGACTCCTGTTTCTCCGCCTCTGTTTCCAGTCTCCTGTTTCAGCCCCTCTGTTTCCAGACTCCTGTTTCTGCCCTGTGTTTCCAGACTCCTGTTTCTGCCCCTCTGTTTCCAGACTCCTGTTTCTGCCCCTCTGTTTCCAGACTCCTGTTTCTCACCCTCTGTTTGCAGACTCCAGTTTCTCACCCTCTGTTTCCTGACTCCTGTTTCTGCCCCTCTGTTTCCAGACTCCTGTTTCTGCCCCTCTGTTTCCAGACTCCTGTTTCTCACCCTCTGTTTCCAGACTCCTGTTTCTCCCCCTCTGTTTCCAGATTCCTGTTTCTCCCCCTCTGTTTCCAGACTCCTGTTTCTCACCCTCTGTTTCCAGAATCCTGTTTCTGCCCCTCTGTTTACAGCCTCCTGTTTCTGCCCCTCTGTTTCCAGCCTACTGTTTCTCCCCCTCTGTTTCCAGACTCCTGTTTCGCCCCCTCTGTTTCCAGACTCCTGTTTCTGCCCGTCTGTTTCCAGACTCCTGTTTCTCCCCCTCTGTTTCCAGACCCCTGTTTCTCCCTTGTTTCCAGACTCCTGTTTCTGCCCCTCTGTTTCCAGACTCCTGTTTCTCCACCTCTGTTTCCAGACTCCTGTTTCTTCCCCTCTGTTCCCAGACTCCTGTTTCTGCCCCTCTGCTTCCAGACTCCTGTTTCTCCCCCTCTGTTCCCAGACTCCTGTTTCTCCCCCTCTGTTTCCAGACTCCTGTTTCTGCCCCTCTATTTCCAGACTCCTGTTTCTCCCCCTCTGTTTCCAGCCTCCTGTTTCTGCCCCTCTGCTTCCAGCCTCCTGATTCTGCCCCTCTGTTTCCAGACTCCTGTTTCTCACCCTCTGTTTCCAGACTCCTGTTTCTGCCCCTCTGTTTCCAGCCTCCGGTCTCTGCCCCTCTGTTTCCAGCCTCCTGTTTCTCCCCCTCTGTTTCCAGAATCCTCTTTCTCCCCCTCTGTTTCCAGACTCCTGTTTCTCACCCGCTGTTTCCAGACTCCTGTTTCTCCCCCACTGTTTCCAGACTCCTGTTTCACCCCCTCAGTTTCCAGACTCCTGTTTCTCACCCTCTGTTTCCAGACTCCTGTTTCTGCCCCTCTGTTTACAGCCTGCTGTTTCTGCCCTTCTGTTTCCAGCATCCTGTTTCTCCTCCTCTGTTTCCAGACTCCTGTTCCTGCCCCTCTGTTTCCAGACTTCTGTTTCTCCCCCTCTGTTTCCAGAATCCTGTTTCTCCCCCGCTGTTTCCAGACTCCTGTTTCTGCCCCTCTGTTTCCAGACTCCTATTTCTGCCCCTCTGTTTCTAGACTCCTGTTTCTCCCCCTCTGTTTCCAGACTCCTGGTTCTGCCCCTCTGTTTCCAGACTCCTGTTTCTCCCCCTCTGTTTCCAGACTCCTGTTTCTGCCCCTCTGTTTCCAGACTCCTGTTTCTCACCCTCTGTTTCCAGACTCCTGTTTCTCCACCTCTGTTTCCAGACTCCTGTTTCTTCCCCTCTGTTTCCAGACTCCTGTTTCTGCCCCTCTGTTTCCAGACTCCTGTTTCTCACCCTCTGTTTCCAGACTCCTGATTCTGCCCCTCTGGTTCGAAACACCTGTTTCTGCCCCTCTGTTTGCAGACTCCGGTTTCTTCCCCTCTGTTTCCAGACTCCTGTTTCTCACCCTCTGTTTCCAGACTCCTGTTTCTCCCCCTCGGTTTCCAGACTCCTGTTTCTCCCCCTCTGTTTCCAGACTCCTGTTTCAGCCTCTCTGATTCCAGATTCCTGTTTCTCACTCTCTGTTTCCAGACAACAGTTTCTCCCCCTCTGCTTCCAGAATCCTGTTTCTCCCCCTCTGTTTCCAGACTCCTGCTTCTGCCCCTCTGTTTCCAGGCTCCTGTTTCTCACCCTCTGTTTCCAGACTCCTGTTTCTGCCCCTCTGTTTCCAGACTCCCGTTTCTGCCCCTCTGCTTCCAGACTCCTGTTTCTCACCCTCTGTTTCCAGACTCCTGTTTCTCCCCCTCTGTTTCCAGACTCCTGTTACTCCCCCTCTGTTTCCACGCTCCCGTTTCTGCCCCTCTGTTTCCAGACTCCTGTTTCTCACCCTCTGTTTCCAGACTTCTGTTTCTCCCCTCTGTTTCCAGCCTCCTGTTTCTGCCCCTCTGTTTCCAGCCTCCTGTTTGTCCCCCTCTGTTTCCAGACTCCTGTTTCTCCCCCTCTGTTTCCAGACTGCTGTTTCTGCCCCTCTGTTTCCAGACTCCTGTTTCTCACCCTCTGTTTCCAGACTCCTGTTTCTGCCCCTTTGTTTCCAGACTCCTGTTTCTGCCCCTCTGTTTCCAGCCTCCTGTTTCTGCCCCTCTTTTTCCAGACTCCTGTTTCTGCCCCTCTGTTTCCAGCCCACTGTTTCTGCCCCTCTGTTTCCAGACTCCTGTTTCTCCCGCTCTGTTTCCAGACTCCAGTGTCTCCCCCTCTGTTTCCAGACTCCTGTTTCTCCCCCTCTGTTTCCAGACTCCTGTTTCTGCCCCTCTGTTTCCAGATTCCTGATTCTCTCCCTCTGTTTCCAGACTCCTGTTTCTCCCCCTCTGTTTCCAGCCTCCTGTTTCTGCCCCTCTGTTTCCAGACTCCTGTTTCTCCCCCTCTGTTTCCAGACTCCTGTTTCTGCCCCTCTGTTTCCAGACTCCTGTTTCTCACCCTCTGTTTCCAGTCTCCTCTTTCTGCCCCTCTGTTTCCAGCCTCCTGTTTCTGCCCCTCTGTTTCCAGTCTCCTGCTTCTCTCCCTCTGTTTCCAGACTCCTGTTTCTCCCCCTCTGTTTCCAGACTCCCGTTTCTGCCCCTCTGTTTCCAGACTTCTGTTTCTCACCCTGTGTTTCCAGACACCTGTTTCTCCCCCTCTGTTTCCAGCCTCCTGTTTCTCCCGTCTGTTTCCAGACTCCTATTTCTGCCCCTCTGTTTCCAGACTCCTGTTTCTCACCATCTGTTTCCAGACTCCTGTTTCTCACCATCTGTTCCCAGACTCCTGTTTCTGCCCCTCTGTTTCCAGACTCCTGTTTCACCCCCTCTGTTTCCAGACTCCTGTTTCTGCCCCTCTGTTCCAGACTCCTGTGTCTCCCCTCTGTTTCCAGGCTCCTGTTTCGCCCCCTCTGTTTCCAGACTCCTGTTTCTGCCCCTCTGTTTCCAGACTCCTGTTTCTCACCCTCTGTTTCCAGACTCTTGATTCTCACCCTCTGTTTGCAGACTCCAGTTTCTCACCCTCTGTTTCCTGACTCCTGTTTCTGCCCCTCTGTTTCCAGACTCCTGTTTCTGCCCCTCTGTTTCCAGAATCCTCTTTCTCCCCCTCTGTTTCCAGACTCCAGTTTCTCACCCTCTGTTTCCTGACTCCTGTTTCTGCCCCTCTGTTTCCAGCCTCCTGTTTCTCCCCTCTGTTTCCAGAATCCTCTTTCTCCCCTCTGTTTCCAGACTCCTGTTTCTCACCCGCTGTTTCCAGAATCCTGTTTCTCCCCCACTGTTTCCAGACTCCTGTTTCACCCCCTCAGTTTCCAGACTCCTGTTTCTCACCCTCTGTTTCCAGACTCCTGTTTCTGCCCCTCTGTTTACAGCCTGCTGTTTCTGCCCTTCTGTTTCCAGCATCCTGTTTCTCCTCCTCTGTTTCCAGACTCCTGTTCCTTCCCCTCTGTTTCCAGACTCCTGTTTCTCCCCCTCTGTTTCCAGAATCCTGTTTCTCCCCCGCTGTTTCCAGACTCCTGTTTCTGCCCCTCTGTTTCCAGACTCCTATTTCTGCCCCTCTGTTTCTAGACTCCTGTTTCTCCCCCTCTGTTTCCAGACTCCTGGTTCTGCCCCTCTGTTTCCAGACTCCTGTTTCTCCCCCTCTGTTTCCAGACTCCTGTTTCTGCCCCTCTGTTTCCAGACTCCTGTTTCTCACCCTCTGTTTCCAGACTCCTGTTTCTCCACCTCTGTTTCAGACTCCTGTTTCTTCCCCTCTGTTTCCAGACTCCTGTTTCTGCCCCTCTGTTTCCAGACTCCTGTTTCTCACCCTCTGTTTCCAGACTCCTGATTCCTGCCCCTCTGGTTCGAAACACCTGTTTCTGCCCCTCTGTTTGCAGACTCCGGTTCTTCCCCTCTGTTTCCAGACTCCTGTTTCTCACCCTCTGTTTCCAGACTCCTGTTTCTCCCCCTCTGTTTCCAGACTCCTGTTCTCCCCTCGGTTTCCAGACTCCTGTTTCTCCCCTCTGTTTCCAGACTCCTGTTTCAGCCTCTCTGATTCCAGATTCCTGTTTCTCACTCTCTGTTTCCAGACAACAGTTTCTCCCCCTCTGCTTCCAGAATCCTGTTTCTCCCCCTCTGTTTCCAGACTCCTGCTTCTGCCCCTCTGTTTCCAGGCTCCTGTTTCTCACCCTCTGTTTCCAGACTCCTGTTTCTGCCCCTCTGTTTCCAGACTCCCGTTTCTGCCCCTCTGCTTCCAGACTCCTGTTTCTCACCCTCTGTTTCCAGACTCCTGTTTCTCCCCCTCTGTTTCCAGACTCCTGTTACTCCCCCTCTGTTTCCACGCTCCCGTTTCTGCCCCTCTGTTTCCAGACTCCTGTTTCTCACCCTCTGTTTCCAGACTTCTGTTTCTCCCCTCTGTTTCCAGCCTCCTGTTTCTGCCCCTCTGTTTCCAGCCTCCTGTTTGTCCCCCTCTGTTTCCAGACTCCTGTTTCTCCCCCTCTGTTTCCAGACTGCTGTTTCTGCCCCTCTGTTTCCAGACTCCTGTTTCTCACCCTCTGTTTCCAGACTTCTGTTTCTGCCCCTCTTTTTCCAGACTCCTGTTTCTGCCCCTCTGTTTCCAGCCCACTGTTTCTGCCCCTCTGTTTCCAGACTCCTGTTTCTCCCGCTCTGTTTCCAGACTCCAGTGTCTCCCCCTCTGTTTCCAGACTCCTGTTTCTCCCCCTCTGTTTCCAGACTCCTGTTTCTGCCCCTCTGTTTCCAGATTCCTGATTCTCTCCCTCTGTTTCCAGACTCCTGTTTCTCCCCCTCTGTTTCCAGCCTCCTGTTTCTGCCCCTCTGTTTCCAGACTCCTGTTTCTCCCCCTCTGTTTCCAGACTCCTGTTTCTGCCCCTCTGTTTCCAGACTCCTGTTTCTCACCCTCTGTTTCCAGTCTCCTCTTTCTGCCCCTCTGTTTCCAGCCTCCTGTTTCTGCCCCTCTGTTTCCAGTCTCCTGCTTCTCTCCCTCTGTTTCCAGACTCCTGTTTCTCCCCCTCTGTTTCCAGACTCCCGTTTCTGCCCCTCTGTTTCCAGACTTCTGTTTCTCACCCTGTGTTTCCAGACACCTGTTTCTCCCCCTCTGTTTCCAGCCTCCTGTTTCTCCCCGTCTGTTTCCAGACTCCTATTTCTGCCCCTCTGTTTCCAGACTCCTGTTTCTCACCATCTGTTTCCAGACTCCTGTTTCTCACCATCTGTTCCCAGACTCCTGTTTCTGCCCCTCTGTTTCCAGACTCCTGTTTCACCCCCTCTGTTTCCAGACTCCTGTTTCTGCCCCTCTGTTTCCAGACTCCTGTGTCTCCCCCTCTGTTTCCAGGCTCCTGTTTCGCCCCCTCTGTTTCCAGACTCCTGTTTCTGCCCCTCTGTTTCCAGACTCCTGTTTCTCACCCTCTGTTTCCAGACTCTTGATTCTCACCCTCTGTTTGCAGACTCCAGTTTCTCACCCTCTGTTTCCTGACTCCTGTTTCTGCCCCTCTGTTTCCAGACTCCTGTTTCTGCCCCTCTGTTTCCAGACTCCTGTTTCTCACCCTCTGTTTCCAGACTCCTGTTTCTCCCCCTCTGTTTCCAGATTCCTGTTTCTCCCCCTCTGTTTCCAGACTCCTGTTTCTCACCCTCTGTTTCCAGAATCCTGTTTCTGCCCCTCTGTTTACAGCCTCCTGTTTCTGCCCCTCTGTTTCCAGCTTACTGTTTCTCCCCCTCTGTTTCCAGACTCCTGTTTCGCCCCCTCTGTTTCCAGACTCCTGTTTCTGCCCCTCTGTTTCAAGACTCCTGTTTCTCCCCCTCTGTTTCCAGACCCCTGTTTCTCCCTTGTTTCCAGACTCCTGTTTCTGCCCCTCTGTTTCCAGACTCCTGTTTCTGCCCCTCTGTTTCCAGACTCCTGTTTCTCACGCTCTGTTTCCAGACTCCTGCTTCTGCCCCTCTGTTTCCAGATTCCTGTTTCTACCCCTCTGTTTCCAGACTCCTGTTTCTCACCCTCTGTTTCCAGACTCCTGTTTCTCCACCTCTGTTTACAGACTCCTGTTTCTTCCCCTCTGTTCCCAGACTCCTGTTTCTGCCCCTCTGCTTCCAGACTCCTGTTTCTCCCCCTCTGTTCCCAGACTCCAGTTTCTCCCCCTCTGTTTCCAGACTCCTGTTTCTGCCCCTCTGTTTCCAGCCTCCTGTTTCTCCCCCTCTGTTTCCAGACTCCTGTTTCTCCTCCTCTGTTTACAGACTCCTGTTTCGCCCCCTCTGTTTTCAGACTCCTGTTTCTGCCCCTCCGTTTCCAGACTCCTGTTACTCCCCCTCTGTTTCCAGACTCCTGTTTCTCCCCTTCTGTTTCCAGACTCCTGTTTCTCGCCCTCTGTTTCCAGACTCCTGTTTCTCCCCCTCTGTTTCCACACTCCTGTTTCTGCCCCACTGGTTCCAGACTCCTGTTTCTCACCCTCTGTTTCCAGACTCCTGTTTCTGCCCCTTTGTTTCCAGACACCTGTTTCTGCCCCTCTGTTTCCAGACTCCGGTTTCTGCCCCTCTGTTTCCAGGCTCCTGCTTCTCACCCTCTGCTTCCAGTCTCCTGTTTCTCCCCATCAATTTCCAGACTCCTGTTTCTCACCCTCTGTTTCCAGCCTCCTGTTTCTCGCCCTCTGTTTCCAGACTCCTGTTTCTGCCCCTCTGTTTCCAGACTCCTGTTTCTCACCCTCTGTTTCCAGCCTCCTGTTTCTCGCCCTCTGTTTCCAGACTCCTGTTTCTGCCCCTCTGTTTCCAGTCTCCTGTTTCTGCCCCTCTGTTTCCAGCCTCCTGTTTCTGCCCCTCTGTTTCCAGACTCCTGTTTCTCCCCCTCTGTTTGCAGACCCCTGTTTCTCCCCCTCTGTTTTCAGACTCCTGTTTCTGCCCCTCTGTTTCCAGACTCCTGTTTCTCCCCCTCTGTTTCCAGACTCCTGTTTCTCCCCCTCTGTTTCCAGACTCCTGTTTCTCCCCCGCTGTTTCCAGACTCCTGTTTCTCCCCCTCTGTTTCCAGACTCCTGTTTCTGCCCCTCTGTTTCCAGACTCCTGTTTCTCACCATCTGTTTCCAGACTCCTGTTTCTCACCCTCTGTTTCCAGACTCCTGTTTCTCCCCATCAATTTCCAGACTCCTGTTTCTCCCCCTCTGTATCCAGACTCCTGTTTCTGCGCCTCTGTTTCCAGACTCCTGTTTCTCCCCCTCTGTTTCCAGACTCCTGTTTCTCACCCTCTGTTTCCAGCCTCCTGTTTCTCGCCCTCTGTTTCCAGACTCCTGTTTCTGCCCCTCTGTTTCCAGACTCCTGTTTCTGCCCCTCTGTTTCCAGACTCCTGTTTCTGCCCCTCTGTTTCCAGCCTCCTGTTTCTCCCCCTCTGTTTCCAGACTCCTGTTTCTGCCCCTCTGTTTCCACACTCCTGTTTCTCCCCCTCTGTTTCCAGCCTCCTGTTTCTCGCCCTCTGATTCCAGACTCCTGATTTTCCCCCTCTGTTTCCGGACTCCTGTTTCTCCCCCTCTGTTTCCAGACTCCTGTTTCTTCCCCTCTGTTTCCAGACTCCTCTTTCTCACCCTCTGTTTCCAGTCTCCTCTTTCTGCCCCTCTGTTTCCAGCCTCCTGTTTCTGCCCCTCTGTTTCCATTCTCCTGTTTCTCTCCCTCTGTTTCCAGACACCTGTTTCTCCCCCTCTGTTTCCAGACTCCTGTTTCTGCCCCTCTGTTTCAAGACTTCTGTTTCTCACCCTGTGTTTCCAGACTCCTGTTTCTCCCCCTCTGTTTCCAGCCTCCTGTTTCTCCCCTCTGTTTCCAGACTCCAATTTCTGCCCTCTGTTTCCAGACTCCTGTTTCTCACCATCTGTTTCCAGTCTCCTGTTTCTCCCCCTCTGTTTCCAGACTCCTGTTTCTGCCCCTCTGTTTCCATCCTCCTGGTTCTCCCCCTCTGTTTCCACACTCCTGTTTCTGCCCCTCTGTTTCCAGACTCTTGTTTCTCCCCTTCTGTTTCCAGCCTCCTGTTTCTCCACCTCTGTTTCCAGACTCCTGTTTCTCCTCCTCTGTTTCCAGCCTCCTGTTTCTGCCCCTCTGTTTCCAGCCTCCTGTTTCTCCCCCTCTGTTACCAGACTCCTTTTTCTCCTCCTCTGTTTACAGACTCCTGTTTCTCCCCCTCTGTTTTCAGACTCCTGTTTCTCCCCCTCTGTTACCAGACTCCTTTTTCTCCTCCTCTGTTTACAGACTCCTGTTTCTCCCCCTCTGTTTTCAGACTCCTGTTTCTGCCCCTCTGTTACCAGACTCCGGTTTCTCCCCCTCTGTTTCCAGACTCCTGTTTCTCCCCCTCTGTATCCAGACTCCTGTTTCTCCACCTCTGTTTCCAGACTCCTGTTTCTCCCCCTCTGTTTCCACTCTCCTGTTTCTGCCCCTCTGTTTCCATCCTCATGTTTATTCCCCTCTGTTTCCAAACTCCTGTCTCTGCCCCTCTGTTTCCAGACTCCTGTTTCTGCCCCTCTGTTTCCAGCCTCCTGTTTCTGCCCCTCTGTTTCCAGCCTCCTGTTTCTGCCCCTCTGTTTCCAGCCTCCTGTTTCTCCCCCTCTGTTTCCAGACTCTTGATTCTCCTCCTCTGTTTACAGGCTCCTGTTTCTCCCACTCTGTTTTCAGACTCCTGATTCTGCCACTCTGTTTCCAGACTCCTGTTTCTGCCCCTCTGTTTCCAGACTCCTGTTTCTGCCCCTCTGTTTCCAGCCTCCTGTTTCTGCCCCTCTGTTTCGAGACTCCTGCTTCTGCCCCTCTGTTTCCAGACTCCTGTTTCTGCCCCTTTGTTTCCAGACGCCTGTTTCTCCCCCTCTGTTTCCAGACTCCTCTTTCTGCCCCTCTGTTTCCAGACTCCTCTTTCTGCCCCTCTGTTTCCAGACTCCTGTTTCTTCCCCTCTGTTTCCAGACTCCGGTTCCTGCCCCTCTGTTTCCAGACTCCTGTTTCACCCCCTCTGTTTGCAGACCCCAGTTTCTCCCCCTCTGTTTTCAGACTCCTGTTTCTGCCCCTCTGTTTCCAGACTCCTGTTTCTCTCCCTCTGTTTCCAGACTCCTGTTTCTCCCCCTCTGTTTCCAGACTCCTGTTTCTGCCCCTCTGTTTCCAGACTCGTGTTTCTCACCCTCTGTTTCCAGTCTCCTCTTTCTGCCCCTCTGTTTCCAGCCTCCTGTTTCTGCCCCTCTGTTTCCAGTCTCCTGTTTCTCTCCCTCTGTTTCCAGACTCCTGTTTCTCCCCCTCTGTTTCCAGACTCCTGCTTCTGCCCCTCTGTTTCCAGACTTCTGTTTCTCACCCTGTGTTTCCAGACTACTGTTTCTCCCCTTCTGTTTCCAGCCTCCTGTTTCTCCCCGTCGGTTTCCAGACTCCTATTTCTGCCCCTCTGTTTCCAGACTCCTGTTTCTCACCATCTGTTTCCAGACTCCTGTTTCTCCCCCTCTGTTTCCAGACTCCTGTTTCTCCCCCTCTGTTTCCAGACTCTTGTTTCTCCCCCTCTGTTTCCAGACTCCTGTTTCTGCCCCTCTGTTTCCAGACTCCTGTTTCTGCCTCTCTGTTTCCAGACTCCTGTCTCTCACCCTCTGTTTCCAGACTCCTGTTTCTGCCCCTCTGTATTGAGCCTCCTGATTCTGCCCCTCTGTTTCCAGCCTCCTCTTTCTCACCCTCTGTTTCCTGACTCCTGTTTCTCCCCCTCTGTTTCTAGGCTCCTGTTTTTGCCCCTCTGTTTCCAGCCTCCTGTTTCTCCCCCTCTGTTTCCAGACTCCTGTTTCTCCCCCTCTGTTTCCAGACTCCTGTTTCTCCCCCTCTGTTTCCAGTCTCCTGTTTCTGCCCCTCTGTTTCCAGCCTCCTGTTTCTGCCCCTCTGTTTCCAGCCTCATGATTCTCCCCCTCTGTTTCCAGACTCCTGTTTCTCCCCTTCTGTTTCCAGCCTCCTGTTTCTGCCCCTCTGTTTCCAGACTTCTGTTTCTCACCCTGTGTTTCCAGACACCTGTTTCTCCCCCTCTGTTTCCA
Organism: Carcharhinus amblyrhynchos; assembly: GCF_965287045.1. NCBI lineage: Eukaryota > Metazoa > Chordata > Chondrichthyes > Carcharhiniformes > Carcharhinidae > Carcharhinus > Carcharhinus amblyrhynchos. The sequence continues at coordinate 105,574 of NW_027650151.1, forward strand.
GCCTCCTGTTTCTCCCCGTCTGTTTCCAGACTCCTATTTCTGCCCCTCTGTTTCCAGACTCCTGTTTCTCACCATCTGTTTCCAGACTCCTGTTTCTCACCCTCTGTTCCCAGACTCCTGTTTCTGCCCCTCTGTTTCCAGACTCCTGTTTCACCCCCTCTGTTTCCAGACTCCTGTTTCTGCCCCTCTGTTTCCAGACTCCTGTGTCTCCCCCTCTGTTTCCAGACTCCTGTTTCGCCCCCTCTGTTTCCAGACTACTGTTTCTGCCCCTCTGTTTCCAGACTCCTGTTTCTCCGCCTCTGTTTCCAGTCTCCTGTTTCAGCCCCTCTGTTTCCAGACTCCTGTTTCTGCCCTGTGTTTCCAGACTCCTGTTTCTGCCCCTCTGTTTCCAGACTCCTGTTTCTGCCCCTCTGTTTCCAGACTCCTGTTTCTCACCCTCTGTTTGCAGACTCCAGTTTCTCACCCTCTGTTTCCTGACTCCTGTTTCTGCCCCTCTGTTTCCAGACTCCTGTTTCTGCCCCTCTGTTTCCAGACTCCTGTTTCTCACCCTCTGTTTCCAGACTCCTGTTTCTCCCCCTCTGTTTCCAGATTCCTGTTTCTCCCCCTCTGTTTCCAGACTCCTGTTTCTCACCCTCTGTTTCCAGAATCCTGTTTCTGCCCCTCTGTTTACAGCCTCCTGTTTCTGCCCCTCTGTTTCCAGCCTACTGTTTCTCCCCCTCTGTTTCCAGACTCCTGTTTCGCCCCCTCTGTTTCCAAACTCCTGTTTCTGCCCGTCTGTTTCCAGACTCCTGTTTCTCCCCCTCTGTTTCCAGACCCCTGTTTCTCCCTTGTTTCCAGACTCCTGTTTCTGCCCCTCTGTTTCCAGACTCCTGTTTCTCCACCTCTGTTTCCAGACTCCTGTTTCTTCCCCTCTGTTCCCAGACTCCTGTTTCTGCCCCTCTGCTTCCAGACTCCTGTTTCTCCCCCTCTGTTCCCAGACTCCTGTTTCTCCCCCTCTGTTTCCAGACTCCTGTTTCTGCCCCTCTATTTCCAGACTCCTGTTTCTCCCCCTCTGTTTCCAGCCTCCTGTTTCTGCCCCTCTCCTTCCAGCCTCCTGATTCTGCCCCTCTGTTTCCAGACTCCTGTTTCTCACCCTCTGTTTCCAGACTCCTGTTTCTGCCCCTCTGTTTCCAGCCTCCGGTCTCTGCCCCTCTGTTTCCAGCCTCCTGTTTCTCCCCCTCTGTTTCCAGAATCCTCTTTCTCCCCCTCTGTTTCCAGACTCCTGTTTCTCACCCGCTGTTTCCAGAATCCTGTTTCTCCCCCACTGTTTCCAGACTCCTGTTTCACCCCCTCAGTTTCCAGACTCCTGTTTCTCACCCTCTGTTTCCAGACTCCAGTTTCTGCCCCTCTGTTTACAGCCTGCTGTTTCTGCCCTTCTGTTTCCAGCATCCTGTTTCTCCTCCTCTGTTTCCAGACTCCTGTTCCTGCCCCTCTGTTTCCAGACTCCTGTTTCTCCCCCTCTGTTTCCAGAATCCTGTTTCTCCCCCGCTGTTTCCAGACTCCTGTTTCTGCCCCTCTGTTTCCAGACTCCTATTTCTGCCCCTCTGTTTCTAGACTCCTGTTTCTCCCCCTCTGTTTCCAGACTCCTGGTTCTGCCCCTCTGTTTCCAGACTCCTGTTTCTCCCCCTCTGTTTCCAGACTCCTGTTTCTGCCCCTCTGTTTCCAGACTCCTGTTTCTCACCCTCTGTTTCCAGACTCCTGTTTCTCCACCTCTGTTTCCAGACTCCTGTTTCTTCCCCTCTGTTTCCAGACTCCTGTTTCTGCCCCTCTGTTTCCAGACTCCTGTTTCTCACCCTCTGTTTCCAGACTCCTGATTCTGCCCCTCTGGTTCGAAACACCTGTTTCTGCCCCTCTGTTTGCAGACTCCGGTTTCTTCCCCTCTGTTTCCAGACTCCTGTTTCTCACCCTCTGTTTCCAGACTCCTGTTTCTCCCCCTCGGTTTCCAGACTCCTGTTTCTCCCCCTCTGTTTCCAGACTCCTGTTTCAGCCTCTCTGATTCCAGATTCCTGTTTCTCACTCTCTGTTTCCAGACAACAGTTTCTCCCCCTCTGCTTCCAGAATCCTGTTTCTCCCCCTCTGTTTCCAGACTCCTGCTTCTGCCCCTCTGTTTCCAGGCTCCTGTTTCTCACCCTCTGTTTCCAGACTCCTGTTTCTGCCCCTCTGTTTCCAGACTCCCGTTTCTGCCCCTCTGCTTCCAGACTCCTGTTTCTCACCCTCTGTTTCCAGACTCCTGTTTCTCCCCCTCTGTTTCCAGACTCCTGTTACTCCCCCTCTGTTTCCACGCTCCCGTTTCTGCCCCTCTGTTTCCAGACTCCTGTTTCTCACCCTCTGTTTCCAGACTTCTGTTTCTCCCCTCTGTTTCCAGCCTCCTGTTTCTGCCCCTCTGTTTCCAGCCTCCTGTTTGTCCCCCTCTGTTTCCAGACTCCTGTTTCTCCCCCTCTGTTTCCAGACTGCTGTTTCTGCCCCTCTGTTTCCAGACTCCTGTTTCTCACCCTCTGTTTCCAGACTCCTGTTTCTGCCCCTTTGTTTCCAGACTCCTGTTTCTGCCCCTCTGTTTCCAGCCTCCTGTTTCTGCCCCTCTTTTTCCAGACTCCTGTTTCTGCCCCTCTGTTTCCAGCCCACTGTTTCTGCCCCTCTGTTTCCAGACTCCTGTTTCTCCCGCTCTGTTTCCAGACTCCAGTGTCTCCCCCTCTGTTTCCAGACTCCTGTTTCTCCCCCTCTGTTTCCAGACTCCTGTTTCTGCCCCTCTGTTTCCAGATTCCTGATTCTCTCCCTCTGTTTCCAGACTCCTGTTTCTCCCCCTCTGTTTCCAGCCTCCTGTTTCTGCCCCTCTGTTTCCAGACTCCTGTTTCTCCCCCTCTGTTTCCAGACTCCTGTTTCTGCCCCTCTGTTTCCAGACTCCTGTTTCTCACCCTCTGTTTCCAGTCTCCTCTTTCTGCCCCTCTGTTTCCAGCCTCCTGTTTCTGCCCCTCTGTTTCCAGTCTCCTGCTTCTCTCCCTCTGTTTCCAGACTCCTGTTTCTCCCCCTCTGTTTCCAGACTCCCGTTTCTGCCCCTCTGTTTCCAGACTTCTGTTTCTCACCCTGTGTTTCCAGACACCTGTTTCTCCCCCTCTGTTTCCAGCCTCCTGTTTCTCCCCGTCTGTTTCCAGACTCCTATTTCTGCCCCTCTGTTTCCAGACTCCTGTTTCTCACCATCTGTTTCCAGACTCCTGTTTCTCACCATCTGTTCCCAGACTCCTGTTTCTGCCCCTCTGTTTCCAGACTCCTGTTTCACCCCCTCTGTTTCCAGACTCCTGTTTCTGCCCCTCTGTTTCCAGACTCCTGTGTCTCCCCCTCTGTTTCCAGGCTCCTGTTTCGCCCCCTCTGTTTCCAGACTCCTGTTTCTGCCCCTCTGTTTCCAGACTCCTGTTTCTCACCCTCTGTTTCCAGACTCTTGATTCTCACCCTCTGTTTGCAGACTCCAGTTTCTCACCCTCTGTTTCCTGACTCCTGTTTCTGCCCCTCTGTTTCCAGACTCCTGTTTCTGCCCCTCTGTTTCCAGAATCCTCTTTCTCCCCCTCTGTTTCCAGACTCCAGTTTCTCACCCTCTGTTTCCTGACTCCTGTTTCTGCCCCTCTGTTTCCAGCCTCCTGTTTCTCCCCCTCTGTTTCCAGAATCCTCTTTCTCCCCCTCTGTTTCCAGACTCCTGTTTCTCACCCGCTGTTTCCAGAATCCTGTTTCTCCCCCACTGTTTCCAGACTCCTGTTTCACCCCCTCAGTTTCCAGACTCCTGTTTCTCACCCTCTGTTTCCAGACTCCTGTTTCTGCCCCTCTGTTTACAGCCTGCTGTTTCTGCCCTTCTGTTTCCAGCATCCTGTTTCTCCTCCTCTGTTTCCAGACTCCTGTTCCTGCCCCTCTGTTTCCAGACTCCTGTTTCTCCCCCTCTGTTTCCAGAATCCTGTTTCTCCCCCGCTGTTTCCAGACTCCTGTTTCTGCCCCTCTGTTTCCAGACTCCTATTTCTGCCCCTCTGTTTCTAGACTCCTGTTTCTCCCCCTCTGTTTCCAGACTCCTGGTTCTGCCCCTCTGTTTCCAGACTCCTGTTTCTCCCCCTCTGTTTCCAGACTCCTGTTTCTGCCCCTCTGTTTCCAGACTCCTGTTTCTCACCCTCTGTTTCCAGACTCCTGTTTCTCCACCTCTGTTTCCAGACTCCTGTTTCTTCCCCTCTGTTTCCAGACTCCTGTTTCTGCCCCTCTGTTTCCAGACTCCTGTTTCTCACCCTCTGTTTCCAGACTCCTGATTCTGCCCCTCTGGTTCGAAACACCTGTTTCTGCCCCTCTGTTTGCAGACTCCGGTTTCTTCCCCTCTGTTTCCAGACTCCTGTTTCTCACCCTCTGTTTCCAGACTCCTGTTTCTCCCCCTCGGTTTCCAGACTCCTGTTTCTCCCCCTCTGTTTCCAGACTCCTGTTTCAGCCTCTCTGATTCCAGATTCCTGTTTCTCACTCTCTGTTTCCAGACAACAGTTTCTCCCCCTCTGCTTCCAGAATCCTGTTTCTCCCCCTCTGTTTCCAGACTCCTGCTTCTGCCCCTCTGTTTCCAGGCTCCTGTTTCTCACCCTCTGTTTCCAGACTTCTGTTTCTCCCCTCTGTTTCCAGCCTCCTGTTTCTGCCCCTCTGTTTCCAGCCTCCTGTTTGTCCCCCTCTGTTTCCAGACTCCTGTTTCTCCCCCTCTGTTTCCAGACTGCTGTTTCTGCCCCTCTGTTTCCAGACTCCTGTTTCTCACCCTCTGTTTCCAGACTCCTGTTTCTGCCCCTTTGTTTCCAGACTCCTGTTTCTGCCCCTCTGTTTCCAGCCTCCTGTTTCTGCCCCTCTTTTTCCAGACTCCTGTTTCTGCCCCTCTGTTTCCAGCCCACTGTTTCTGCCCCTCTGTTTCCAGACTCCTGTTTCTCCCGCTCTGTTTCCAGACTCCAGTGTCTCCCCCTCTGTTTCCAGACTCCTGTTTCTCCCCCTCTGTTTCCAGACTCCTGTTTCTGCCCCTCTGTTTCCAGATTCCTGATTCTCTCCCTCTGTTTCCAGACTCCTGTTTCTCCCCCTCTGTTTCCAGCCTCCTGTTTCTGCCCCTCTGTTTCCAGACTCCTGTTTCTCCCCCTCTGTTTCCAGACTCCTGTTTCTGCCCCTCTGTTTCCAGACTCCTGTTTCTCACCCTCTGTTTCCAGTCTCCTCTTTCTGCCCCTCTGTTTCCAGCCTCCTGTTTCTGCCCCTCTGTTTCCAGTCTCCTGCTTCTCTCCCTCTGTTTCCAGACTCCTGTTTCTCCCCCTCTGTTTCCAGACTCCCGTTTCTGCCCCTCTGTTTCCAGACTTCTGTTTCTCACCCTGTGTTTCCAGACACCTGTTTCTCCCCCTCTGTTTCCAGCCTCCTGTTTCTCCCCGTCTGTTTCCAGACTCCTATTTCTGCCCCTCTGTTTCCAGACTCCTGTTTCTCACCATCTGTTTCCAGACTCCTGTTTCTCACCATCTGTTCCCAGACTCCTGTTTCTGCCCCTCTGTTTCCAGACTCCTGTTTCACCCCCTCTGTTTCCAGACTCCTGTTTCTGCCCCTCTGTTTCCAGACTCCTGTGTCTCCCCCTCTGTTTCCAGGCTCCTGTTTCGCCCCCTCTGTTTCCAGACTCCTGTTTCTGCCCCTCTGTTTCCAGACTCCTGTTTCTCACCCTCTGTTTCCAGACTCTTGATTCTCACCCTCTGTTTTCAGACTCCAGTTTCTCACCCTCTGTTTCCTGACTCCTGTTTCTGCCCCTCTGTTTCCAGACTCCTGTTTCTGCCCCACTGTTTCCAGACTCCTGTTTCTCACCCTCTGTTTCCAGACTCCTGTTTCTCCCCCTCTGTTTCCAGATTCCTGTTTCTCCCCCTCTGTTTCCAGACTCCTGTTTCTCACCCTCTGTTTCCAGAATCCTGTTTCTGCCCCTCTGTTTACAGCCTCCTGTTTCTGCCCCTCTGTTTCCAGCTTACTGTTTCTCCCCCTCTGTTTCAAGACTCCTGTTTCTCCCCCTCTGTTTCCAGACCCCTGTTTCTCCCTTGTTTCCAGACTCCTGTTTCTGCCCCTCTGTTTCCAGACTCCTGTTTCTGCCCCTCTGTTTCCAGACTCCTGTTTCTCACCCTCTGTTTCCAGACTCCTGCTTCTGCCCCTCTGTTTCCAGATTCCTGTTTCTACCCCTCTGTTTCCAGACTCCTGTTTCTCACCCTCTGTTTCCAGACTCCTGTTTCTCCACCTCTGTTTACAGACTCCTGTTTCTTCCCCTCTGTTCCCAGACTCCTGTTTCTGCCCCTCTGCTTCCAGACTCCTGTTTCTCCCCCTCTGTTCCCAGACTCCAGTTTCTCCCCCTCTGTTTCCAGACTCCTGTTTCTGCCCCTCTGTTTCCAGCCTCCTGTTTCTCCCCCTCTGTTTCCAGACTCCTGTTTCTCCTCCTCTGTTTACAGACTCCTGTTTCGCCCCCTCTGTTTTCAGACTCCTGTTTCTGCCCCTCCGTTTCCAGACTCCTGTTACTCCCCCTCTGTTTCCAGACTCCTGTTTCTCCCCTTCTGTTTCCAGACTCCTGTTTCTCGCCCTCTGTTTCCAGACTCCTGTTTCTCCCCCTCTGTTTCCACACTCCTGTTTCTGCCCCATTGGTTCCAGACTCCTGTTTCTCACCCTCTGTTTCCAGACTCCTGTTTCTGCCCCTTTGTTTCCAGACACCTGTTTCTGCCCCTCTGTTTCCAGACTCCGGTTTCTGCCCCTCTGTTTCCAGGCTCCTGCTTCTCACCCTCTGCTTCCAGTCTCCTGTTTCTCCCCATCAATTTCCAGACTCCTGTTTCTCACCCTCTGTTTCCAGCCTCCTGTTTCTCGCCCTCTGTTTCCAGACTCCTGTTTCTGCCCCTCTGTTTCCAGACTCCTGTTTCTCACCCTCTGTTTCCAGCCTCCTGTTTCTCGCCCTCTCTTTCCAGACTCCTGTTTCTGCCCCTCTGTTTCCAGTCTCCTGTTTCTGCCCCTCTGTTTCCAGCCTCCTGTTTCTGCCCCTCTGTTTCCAGACTCCTGTTTCTCCCCCTCTGTTTGCAGACCCCTGTTTCTCCCCCTCTGTTTTCAGACTCCTGTTTCTGCCCCTCTGTTTCCAGACTCCTGTTTCTCCCCCTCTGTTTCCAGACTCCTGTTTCTCCCCCTCTGTTTCCAGACTCCTGTTTCTCCCCCTCTGTTTCCAGACTCCTGTTTCTCCCCCTCTGTTTCCAGACTCCTGTTTCTGCCCCTCTGTTTCCAGACTCCTGTTTCTCACCATCTGTTTCCAGACTCCTGTTTCTCACCCTCTGTTTCCAGACTCCTGTTTCTCCCCATCAATTTCCAGACTCCTGTTTCTCCCCCTCTGTATCCAGACTCCTGTTTCTGCGCCTCTGTTTCCAGACTCCTGTTTCTCCCCCTCTGTTTCCAGACTCCTGTTTCTCACCCTCTGTTTCCAGCCTCCTGTTTCTCGCCCTCTGTTTCCAGACTCCTGTTTCTGCCCCTCTGTTTCCAGACTCCTGTTTCTGCCCCTCTGTTTCCAGACTCCTGTTTCTGCCCCTCTGTTTCCAGCCTCCTGTTTCTCCCCCTCTGTTTCCAGACTCCTGTTTCTGCCCCTCTGTTTCCACACTCCTGTTTCTCCCCCTCTGTTTCCAGCCTCCTGTTTCTCGCCCTCTGATTCCAGACTCTTGATTTTCCCCCTCTGTTTCCGGACTCCTGTTTCTCCCCCTCTGTTTCCAGACTCCTGTTTCTTCCCCTCTGTTTCCAGACTCCTCTTTCTCACCCTCTGTTTCCAGTCTCCTCTTTCTGCCCCTCTGTTTCCAGCCTCCTGTTTCTGCCCCTCTGTTTCCATTCTCCTGTTTCTCTCCCTCTGTTTCCAGACACCTGTTTCTCCCCCTCTGTTTCCAGACTCCTGTTTCTGCCCCTCTGTTTCAAGACTTCTGTTTCTCACCCTGTGTTTCCAGACTCCTGTTTCTCCCCCTCTGTTTCCAGCCTCCTGTTTCTCCCCTCTGTTTCCAGACTCCAATTTCTGCCCTCTGTTTCCAGACTCCTGTTTCTCACCATCTGTTTCCAGTCTCCTGTTTCTCCCCCTCTGTTTCCAGACTCCTGTTTCTGCCCCTCTGTTTCCATCCTCCTGGTTCTCCCCCTCTGTTTCCACACTCCTGTTTCTGCCCCTCTGTTTCCAGACTCTTGTTTCTCCCCTTCTGTTTCCAGCCTCCTGTTTCTCCACCTCTGTTTCCAGACTCCTGTTTCTCCTCCTCTGTTTCCAGCCTCCTGTTTCTGCCCCTCTGTTTCCAGCCTCCTGTTTCTCCCCCTCTGTTACCAGACTCCTTTTTCTCCTCCTCTGTTTACAGACTCCTGTTTCTCCCCCTCTGTTTTCAGACTCCTGTTTCTCCCCCTCTGTTACCAGACTCCTTTTTCTCCTCCTCTGTTTACAGACTCCTGTTTCTCCCCCTCTGTTTTCAGACTCCTGTTTCTGCCCCTCTGTTTCCAGACTCCGGTTTCTCCCCCTCTGTTTCCAGACTCCTGTTTCTCCCCCTCTGTATCCAGACTCCTGTTTCTCCACCTCTGTTTCCAGACTCCTGTTTCTCCCCCTCTGTTTCCACTCTCCTGTTTCTGCCCCTCTGTTTCCATCCTCATGTTTATTCCCCTCTGTTTCCAAACTCCTGTCTCTGCCACTCTGTTTCCAGACTCCTGTTTCTGCCCCTCTGTTTCCAGACTCCTGTTTCTGCCCCTCTGTTTCCAGCCTCCTGTTTCTGCCCCTCTGTTTCCAGCCTCCTGTTTCTCCCCCTCTGTTTCCAGACTCTTGATTCTCCTCCTCTGTTTACAGGCTCCTGTTTCTCCCACTCTGTTTTCAGACTCCTGATTCTGCCCCTCTGTTTCCAGACTCCTGTTTCTCCCGCTCTGTTTCCAGACTCCTGCTACTCCCCCTCTGTTTCCAGCCTCCTGTTTCTGCCCCTCTGTTTCGAGACTCCTGCTTCTGCCCCTCTGTTTCCAGACTCCTGTTTCTGCCCCTTTGTTTCCAGACGCCTGTTTCTCCCCCTCTGTTTCCAGACTCCTCTTTCTGCCCCTCTGTTTCCAGACTCCTCTTTCTGCCCCTCTGTTTCCAGACTCCTGTTTCTTCCCCTCTGTTTCCAGACTCCGGTTCCTGCCCCTCTGTTTCCAGACTCCTGTTTCTCCCCCTCTGTTTGCAGACCCCAGTTTCTCCCCCTCTGTTTTCAGACTCCTGTTTCTGCCCCTCTGTTTCCAGACTCCTGTTTCTCTCCCTCTGTTTCCAGACTCCTGTTTCTCCCCCTCTGTTTCCAGACTCCTGTTTCTGCCCCTCTGTTTCCAGACTCGTGTTTCTCACCCTCTGTTTCCAGTCTCCTCTTTCTGCCCCTCTGTTTCCAGCCTCCTGTTTCTGCCCCTCTGTTTCCAGTCTCCTGTTTCTGCCTCTCTGTTTCCAGACTCCTGTCTCTCACCCTCTGTTTCCAGACTCCTGTTTCTGCCCCTCTGTATTGAGCCTCCTGATTCTGCCCCTCTGTTTCCAGCCTCCTCTTTCTCACCCTCTGTTTCCTGACTCCTGTTTCTCCCCCTCTGTTTCTAGGCTCCTGTTTTTGCCCCTCTGTTTCCAGCCTCCTGTTTCTCCCCCTCTGTTTCCAGACTCCTGTTTCTCCCCCTCTGTTTCCAGACTCCTGTTTCTCCCCCTCTGTTTCCAGTCTCCTGTTTCTGCCCCTCTGTTTCCAGCCTCCTGTTTCTGCCCCTCTGTTTCCAGCCTCATGATTCTCCCCCTCTGTTTCCAGACTCCTGTTTCTCCCCTTCTGTTTCCAGCCTCCTGTTTCTGCCCCTCTGTTTCCAGACTTCTGTTTCTCACCCTGTGTTTCCAGACTACTGTTTCTCCCCTTCTGTTTCCAGCCTCCTGTTTCTCCCCGTCGGTTTCCAGACTCCTATTTCTGCCCCTCTGTTTCCAGACTCCTGTTTCTCACCATCTGTTTCCAGACTCCTGTTTCTCCCCCTCTGTTTCCAGACTCCTGTTTCTCCCCCTCTGTTTCCAGACTCTTGTTTCTCCCCCTCTGTTTCCAGCCTCCTGTTTTTGCCCCTCTGTTTCCAGCCTCCTGTTTCTCCCCCTCTGTTTCCAGACTCCTGTTTCTCCCCCTCTGTTTCCAGACTCCTGTTTCTCCCCCTCTGTTTCCAGTCTCCTGTTTCTGCCCCTCTGTTTCCAGCCTCCTGTTTCTGCCCCTCTGTTTCCAGCCTCATGATTCTCCCCCTCTGTTTCCAGACTCCTGTTTCTCCCCTTCTGTTTCCAGCCTCCTGTTTCTGCCCCTCTGTTTCCAGACTTCTGTTTCTCACCCTGTGTTTCCAGACACCTGTTTCTCCCCCTCTGTTTCCAGCCTCCTGTTTCTCCCCGTCTGTTTCCAGACTCCTATTTCTGCACCTCTGTTTCCAGACTCCTGCTTCTCACCATCTGTTTCCAGACTCCTGTTTCTCACCCTCTGTTCCCAGACTCCTGTTTCTGCCCCTCTGTTTCCAGACTCCTGTTTCACCCCCTCTGTTTCCAGACTCCTGTTTCTGCCCCTCTGTTTCCAGACTCCTGTGTCTCCCCCTCTGTTTCCAGACTCCTGTTTCGCCCCCTCTGTTTCCAGACTCCTGTTTCTGCCCCTCTGTTTCCAGACTCCTGTTTCTCACCCTCTGTTTCCAGACTCTTGATTCTCACCCTCTGTTTCCAGACTCCTGTTTCTCCGCCTCTGTTTCCAGTCTCCTGTTTCAGCCCCTCTGTTTCCAGACTCCTGTTTCTGCCCTGTGTTTCCAGACTCCTGTTTCTGCCCCTCTGTTTCCAGACTCCTGTTTCTGCCCCATTGTTTCCAGACTCCTGTTTCTCACCCTCTGTTTGCAGACTCCAGTTTCTCACCCTCTGTTTCCTGACTCCTGTTTCTGCCCCTCTGTTTCCAGACTCCTGTTTCTGCCCCTCTGTTTCCAGACTCCTGTTTCTCACCCTCTGTTTCCAGACTCCTGTTTCTCCCCCTCTGTTTCCAGATTCCTGTTTCTCCCCCTCTTTTTCCAGACTCCTGTTTCTCACCCTCTGTTTCCAGAATCCTGTTTCTGCCCCTCTGTTTACAGCCTCCTGTTTCTGCCCCTCTGTTTCCAGCCTACTGTTTCTCCCCCTCTGTTTCCAGACTCCTGTTTCGCCCCCTCTGTTTCCAGACTCCTGTTTCTGCCCGTCTGTTTCCAGACTCCTGTTTCTCCCCCTCTGTTTCCAGACCCCTGTTTCTCCCTTGTTTCCAGACTCCTGTTTCTGCCCCTCTGTTTCCAGACTCCTGTTTCTGCCCCTCTGTTTCCAGACTCCTGTTTCTCACCCTCTGTTTCCAGACTGCTGCTTCTGCCCCTCTGTTTCCAGATTCCTGTTTCTACCCCTCTGTTTCCAGACTCCTGTTTCTCACCCTCTGTTTCCAGACTCCTGTTTCTCCACCTCTGTTTCCAGACTCCTGTTTCTTCCCCTCTCTTCCCAGACTCCTGTTTCTGCCCCTCTGCTTCCAGACTCCTGTTTCTCCCCCTCTGTTCCCAGACTCCTGTTTCTCCCCCTCTGTTTCCAGACTCCTGTTTCTGCCCCTCTATTTCCAGACTCCTGTTTCTCCCCCTCTGTTTCCAGCCTCCTGTTTCTGCCCCTCTGCTTCCAGCCTCCTGATTCTGCCCCTCTGTTTCCAGACTCCTGTTTCTCACCCTCTGTTTCCAGACTCCTGTTTCTGCCCCTCTGTTTCCAGCCTCCGGTCTCTGCCCCTCTGTTTCCAGCCTCCTGTTTCTCCCCCTCTGTTTCCAGAATCCTCTTTCTCCCCCTCTGTTTCCAGACTCCTGTTTCTCACCCGCTGTTTCCAGAATCCTGTTTCTCCCCCACTGTTTCCAGACTCCTGTTTCACCCCCTCAGTTTCCAGACTCCTGTTTCTCACCCTCTGTTTCCAGACTCCTGTTTCTGCCCCTCTGTTTACAGCCTGCTGTTTCTGCCCCTCTGTTTCCAGCATCCTGTTTCTCCTCCTCTGTTTCCAGACTCCTGTTCCTGCCCCTCTGTTTCCAGACTCCGGTTTCTCACCCTCTGTTTCCAGACTCCTGTTTCTGCCCCTCTGTTTCCAGACTCCTGTATCTGCCCCTCTGTTTCCAGACTGCTGTTACTGCCCCTCTGTTTCCAGAATCCTGTTTCTCCCCCGCTGTTTCCAGACTCCTGTTTCTGCCCCTCTGTTTCCAGACTCCTATTTCTGTCCCTCTGTTTCTAGACTCCTGTTTCTCCCCCTCTGTTTCCAGACTCCTGGTTCTGCCCCTCTGTTTCCAGACTCCTGTTTCTCACCCTCTGTTTCCAGACTCCTGATTCTGCCCCTCTGGTTCGAAACACCTGTTTCTGCCCCTCTGTTTGAGGACTCCGGTTTCTTCCCCTCTGTTTCCAGACTCCTGTTTCTCACCCTCTGTTTCCAGACTCCTGTTTCTCCCCCTCGGTTTCCAGACTCCTGTTTCTCCCCCTCTGTTTCCAGACTCCTGTTTCAGCCTCTCTGATTCCAGATTCCTGTTTCTCACTCTCTGTTTCCAGACAACAGTTTCTCCCCCTCTGCTTCCAGACTCCTGTTTCTCCCCCTCTGTTTCCAGACTCCTGCTTCTGCCCCTCTGTTTCCAGGCTCCTGTTTCTCACCCTCTGTTTCCAGACTCCTGTTTCTGCCCCTCTGTTTCCAGACTCCCGTTTCTGCCCCTCTGCTTCCAGACTCCTGTTTCTCACCCTCTGTTTCCAGACTCCTGTTTCTCCCCCTCTGTTTCCAGACTCCTGTTACTCCCCCTCTGTTTCCACGCTCCCGTTTCTGCCCCTCTGTTTCCAGACTCCTGTTTCTCACCCTCTGTTTCCAGACTTCTGTTTCTCCCCTCTGTTTCCAGCCTCCTGTTTCTGCCCCTCTGTTTCCAGCCTCCTGTTTGTCCCCCTCTGTTTCCAGACTCCTGTTTCTCCCCCTCTGTTTCCAGACTGCTGTTTCTGCCCCTCTGTTTCCAGACTCCTGTTTCTCACCCTCTGTTTCCAGACTCCTGTTTCTGCCCCTTTGTTTCCAGACTCCTGTTTCTGCCCCTCTGTTTCCAGCCTCCTGTTTCTGCCCCTCTTTTTCCAGACTCCTGTTTCTGCCCCTCTGTTTCCAGCCCACTGTTTCTGCCCCTCTGTTTCCAGACTCCTGTTTCTCCCGCTCTGTTTCCAGACTCCAGTGTCTCCCCCTCTGTTTCCAGACTCCTGTTTCTCCCCCTCTGTTTCCAGACTCCTGGTTCTGCCCCTCTGTTTCCAGACTCCTGTTTCTCTCCCTCTGTTTCCAGACTCCTGTTTCTCCCCCTCTGTTTCCAGCCTCCTGTTTCTGCCCCTCTGTTTCCAGCCTCCTGTTTCTCCCCCTCTGTTTCCAGACTCCTGTTTCTGCCCATCTGTTTCCAGACTGCTGTTTCTCACCCTCTGATTCTAGACTCCTGTTTCTCCCCCTCTGTTTCCAGACTCCTGTTTCGACCCCTCTGTTTCCAGACTCCTGTTTCTGGCCCTCTGTATCCAGACTCCTGTTTCTCACCCTTTATTTCCTGACTCCTGTTTCTCCCCCTCTGTTTCCAGACTCCTGTTTCTCACCCTCTGTTTCCAGACTCCTGTTTCTGCCCCTCTGTTTCCAGACTGCTTTTTCTCACCCTCTGTTTCCAGACTCTTGTTTCTCCCCCTCTGTTTCCAGACTCCTGTTTCTCCCCCTCTGTTTCCAGACTCCTGTTTCTCCCCCTCTGTTTCCAGACTCCTGTTTCGGCCCCTCTGTTTCCAGACTCCTGTTTCTGCCCCTCTGTTTCCAGCCTCCTGTTTCTGCCCCTCTGCTTCCAGCCTCCTGTTTCTGCCCCTCTGTTTCCAGACTCCTGTTTCTCCCCCTCTGTTTCCAGCCTCCTGTTTCTGCCCCTCTGCTTCCAGCCTCCTGATTCTGCCCCTCTGTTTCCAGACTCCTGTTTCTCACCCTCTGTTTCCAGACTCCTGTTTCTGCCCCTCTGTTTCCAGCCTCCGGTCTCTGCCCATCTGTTTCCAGCCTCCTGTTTCTCCCCCTCTGTTTCCAGATTCCTGTTTCTCCCCCTCTGTTTCCAGACTCCTGTTTCTCACCCTCTGTTTCCAGAATCCTGTTTCTCCCCCACTGTTTCCAGACTCCTGTTTCTCCCCCTCTGTTTCCAGACTCCTGTTTCTCATCCTCTGTTTCCAGACTCCTGTTTCTCACCCTCTGTTTCCAGACTCCTGTTTCTGCCCCTCTGTTTACAGCCTCCTGTTTCTGCCCCTCTGTTTCCAGCATCCTGTTTCTCCCCCTCTGTTTCCAGACTCCTGTTTCTGCCCCTCTGTTTCCAGACTCCTGTTTCTCCCCCTCTGTTTCCAGACTCCTGTTTCTCCCCCTCTGTTTCCAGACTCCTGTATCTGCCCCTCTGTTTCCAGACTCCTGTATCTGCCCCTCTGTTTCCAGACTCCTGTTTCTGCCCCTCTGTTTCCAGAATCCTGTTTCTCCCCCTCTGTTTCCAGACTCCTGTTTCTGCCCCTCTGTTTCCAGACTCCTATTTCTGCCCCTCTGTTTCCAGACTCCTGTTTCTCCCCCTCTGTTTCCAGACTCCTGTTTCTGCCCCTCTATTTCCAGACTCCTGTTTCTGCCCCTCTGTTTCCAGACTCCTGTTTCTGCCCCTCTGTTTCCAGACTCCTGTTTCTCACCCTCTGTTTCCAGACTCCTGTTTCTCCACCTCTGTTTCCAGACTCCTGTTTCTTCCCCTCTGTTCCCAGACTCCTGTTTCTGCCCCTCTGCTTCCAGACTCCTGTTTCTCCCCCTCTGTTCCCAGACTCCTGTTTCTCCCCCTCTGTTTCCAGACTCCTGTTTCTGCCCCTCTATTTCCAGACTCCAGTTTCTCACCCTCTGTTTCCAGACTCCTGTTTCTGTCCCTCTGTTTCCAGACTCCTGTTTCTGCCCCTCTGTTTCCAGACTCCTGTTTCTCACTCTCTGTTTCCTGACTCCTGTTTCTCCCCCTCTGTTTCCAGACTCCTGTTTCTCCCCCTCTGTTTCCAGACTCCTGTTTCTTCCCATCTGTTTCCAGACTCCTGTTTCTCACGCTGTGTTTCCAGACTCCTGTTTCTGCCCCTCTGTTTCCAGACTCCTGTTTCTCCCCCTCTGTTTTCAGCCTCCTGTTTCTGCCCCTCTGTTTCCAGACTCCTGTTTCTCCCGCTTTGTTTCCATACTCCTGTTTCTGCCCCTCTGTATCCAGATTCCTGTTTCTCCCCCTCTGTTTCCAGACTCCTGTTTCTGCCCCTCTGTTTCCAGAATCCTGTTTCTCCCCCTCTGTTTCCAGACTCCTGTTTCTGCCCCTCTGTTTCCAGACTCCTATTTCTGCCCCTCTGTTTCCAGACTCCTGTTTCTCCCCCTCTGTTTCCAGACTCCTGTTTCTGCCCCTCTATTTCCAGACTCCTGTTTCTGCCCCTCTGTTTCCAGACTCCTGTTTCTGCCCCTCTGTTTCCAGACTCCTGTTTCTCACCCTCTGTTTCCAGACTCCTGTTTCTCCACCTCTGTTTACAGACTCCTGTTTCTTCCCCTCTGTTCCCAGACTCCTGTTTCTGCCCCTCTGCTTCCAGACTCCTGTTTCTCCCCCTCTGTTCCCAGACTCCTGTTTCTCCCCCTCTGTTTCCAGACTCCTGTTTCTGCCCCTCTATTTCCAGACTCCAGTTTCTCACCCTCTGTTTCCAGACTCCTGTTTCTGTCCCTCTGTTTCCAGACTCCTGTTTCTGCCCCTCTGTTTCCAGACTCCTGTTTCTCACTCTCTGTTTCCTGACTCCTGTTTCTCCCCCTCTGTTTCCAGACTCCTGTTTCTCCCCCTCTGTTTCCAGACTCCTGTTTCTTCCCATCTGTTTCCAGACTCCTGTTTCTCACGCTGTGTTTCCAGACTCCTGTTTCTGCCCCTCTGTTTCCAGACTCCTGTTTCTCCCCCTCTGTTTTCAGCCTCCTGTTTCTGCCCCTCTGTTTCCAGACTCCTGTTTCTCCCGCTTTGTTTCCATACTCCTGTTTCTGCCCCTCTGTATCCAGATTCCTGTTTCTCCCCCTCTGTTTCCAGACTCCAGTTTCTCCCCCTCTGTTTCCAGACTCCTGTTTCTCCCCCTCTGTTTCCAGACTCTGTCGTGGTTCCCCAGGACGACAACTTATTTAACCCGATTGAAACAGAGAGTCTGAGTTGTAATCCTCCAAGCAGTAGACTTTATTTTCCAGCACAAGAGAATAAAGCCGGGAGGTCCGGAACACTCCAACGAGCCATCGGCTTACAGTCTTTTTAAGCACATTTCAGCTCCATACCTCAAGATCCTTATCTCGCTTTTACGACCCTCGGGCCCTTTATCTGTTTTGCTTGAGATTGGTCACTCCCTGTTTCCTCTCTTTTCTTCTTGAAACCATGGTGGTTACATCCCTTGCTTTTATCTTTACAACTCTGCTTGTATAATAATAGTGGTTTAGCTGACTTAGGCCGAATGTGAAGAAAAACATGCTGTTATTTCCTTTTTATTACGGTCAATCTCAAGCACCATGCTTACTTTATTATTTCCTTTTTATTACGGTCAATCTCAAGCTGGACAGCTGGGTTGTGTCCATTGTCCCCCCAAGGGACTATTGTTTGCATTTGCTAATAAGTAACTGCTATACTACTTCTCTGGGTCTCCTGCTTTGATCACATTTGTTACACTTGATTATATTAGGTTACAAATCAGCTATACTTGATTACCCATCCCAATTCCACTTCAAGGAAGACACTCTAATACTATCCGTGATTCCGTATTTCATATCCAATTTAGGTACAATTATTCAGTACAAATTCTCTAAGTACTAACATGCTTACATATTGAGTACAAATTTCCTTACAACTCCTGTTTCTGCCCCTCTGTTTCCAGACTCCAGTTTCTCCCCGTCTGTTTCCAGATTCCTGTTTCTCCCCCTCTGTTTCCAGACTCCTGTTTCTCACCCTCTGTTTCCAGACTCCTGTTTCTGCCCCTCTGTTTCCAGATTCCTGTTTCTCCCCCTCTGTTTCCAG
Organism: Carcharhinus amblyrhynchos; assembly: GCF_965287045.1. Taxonomy (NCBI): domain Eukaryota; kingdom Metazoa; phylum Chordata; class Chondrichthyes; order Carcharhiniformes; family Carcharhinidae; genus Carcharhinus; species Carcharhinus amblyrhynchos. Next base: position 122,653 of record NW_027650151.1, read on the forward strand.
ACTCCTGTTTCTGCCCCTCTGTTTCCAGACACCTGTTTCTCACCCTCTGTTTCCAGACTCCTGTTTCTCACCCTCTGTTTCCAGACTCCTGGTTCTGCCCCTCTGTTTCCAGACTCCTGTTTCTCACCCTTTGTTTCCAGACTCCTGTTTCTCCACCTCTGTTTCCAGACTCCAGTTTCTCCCCCTCTGTTCCCAGACTCCTGTTTCTGCCCCTCTGTTTCCAGACTTCTGTTTCTCACCCTCTGTTTCCTGACTCCTGTTCCTCCCCCTCTGTTTCCAGACTCCTGTTTCTCACCCTCTTTTTCCAGACTCCTGTTTCTCCACCTCTGTTTCCAGACTCCAGTTTCTCCCCCTCTGTTCCCAGACTCCTGTTTCTGCCCCTCTGTTTCCAGACTTCTGTTTCTCACCCTCTGTTTCCTGACGCCTGTTCCTCCCCCTCTGTTTCCAGACTCCTGTTTCTCACCCTCTTTTTCCAGACTCCTGTTTCTACCCCTCTGATTCCAGACTCCTGTTTCTCCCCCTCTGTTTCCAGACTCCTGTTTCTGCCCCTCTGTTTCCAGCCTCCTGTTTCTGCCCCTCTGTTTCCAGCCTCCTGTTTCTGCCCCTCTGTTTCCAGACTCCTGTTTCTCACCCTCTGTTTCCAGACTTCTGTTTCTCCCCCTCTGTTTCCAAACTCCTGTTTCTGCCCCTCTGTTTCCAGACTCCTGTTTCTGCCCCTCTGTTTCCAGACTCCTGTTTCTGCCCCTCTGTTTCCAGACTCCTGTTTCTCACCCTCTGTTACCAGGCTCCTGTTTCTCCCCCTGTGTGCAGGGTACCTTCACGTTCTAATGTTACTCCCAAACTGTCACCCCCAAAGGATCCACATTTCTGTACAATGTGAGTGAATTGTAAACTCAGTGAGTTCAGGTTCAATGTTTAAAATAACCAGGCCCTTTTCTGTGGCTGCTTTGGGGAATGTCAGTGGGATGTAGTTTCCAGGCAAGTGTGAACAATTGTATTGGGGAATCATTGGAAGCAGTTTCCATTGAGAGCTTCCTGCATTCTGGAAATGTGTGGGATTTATTCAGAGATAGGAAATGGATGGGTGAATAAAGGGGACAGTTCTTTGTTAATGTTGCAATCTGAGGAGCTGAGATCCTGGTTGAATTAAACACGAGTTCACACTGGGATGCTGAACAATCTGAGTTCTGTTTGTTCTCTCCTTAAAATAAGTCTAAAAATCTGCAATGAAAAATTCCCTGGACAGAGCAGAGGGAATTGTACTCTGTGTCCTGTATTTGGGTTGGAAGTGTTTGATGAGCAGGCGTTGGCACAGTGGTTGGCACTGCTGCCTCCCAGCGCCAGGGACCGGGGTTCAATCCCAGCCCTGGGTCACTGTCTGTACGGAGATTCTCCCCGTGTCTGCGTGGGTTTCCTCTGGGTGCTCCGGTTTCCTCTCCCAGGCCCCAGATCTGCAGGTTCGGTGAATTGGCCGTGCTAAACTGTCCCTGATTGTCAGGGGATGTGTAGGTTAGGGGGGATTAGCCAGGAAAGTAAACCTTCCCCGGATCCTTTTTGCCCCAAGTGCTGTATCTAACAGCCCCTCGGAAACATTCAATGTTTTGCCCTCAACTACTTTCTGTGTTGGTGAATTCCACAGGCTGACCCCTCTCTGGGTGAAGAGATTTCTCCTCATCTCTGTCCTAAACCGTCTCCCCTGTATCCTCAGACTGTGAGCCCTGGTTCTGGACACCCCCACCACCGGGATCATCCTTCTGGCACCTACCCTGTCTGGTCCTGTTAGAATTTTATTGATTTCGATGAGATCGCCCCCTCACTCTTCTGATCTCCAGTGAATACAATCCGAACCCCCTCAATCTCTCCTCATTCGTCAGTCCCTCCATCCCAGGAATCCGTCTGGTAAACCTTCTCCGGGCTCCCTCTGGAGCAAGAACATCCTTCCTCAGATACAGAGAGCCAAACTGTCCACAATATTCGGGCTGTGGTCTCACCAAGGCCCTGTCTAATTGCAGCAAGAGCCTGTTCCTGTTCTCCAATCCTCTCGCTATGGAGGCCAACATCCCGTTGGCCTTTTCTCCAGCCTCCTGCCCCTCCGTGCTTGCCTCCAGCGATTGGTGTGTGAGGGACACCCAGGTCTCCTTGTACATTCCCCGCTCCTCATTTATGGCCATTCAGACAGTAATCCGCCTCCCCCTTTCTGCTCCCAAAGTGGAGAACCTCACATTTGCCACTTAATACCTCCCTTTCCCCCATTAGGATCATTCCTAAAACCAATCACTTTTCACCAAATCTGTGGGGCGTCTGTCCCTAAACTCGCCTGTGACTCAATTTTTCACTCTTGGTTCCTGTGAAGCATCTCAGGGACTATTCTGTTCAAGGTGCTACATAAATGCAAGTTGTTGTTGTTGTGTGTGAGTGTCAGCGTCTGTCCATGTCCGGGACACTGTAGGTTACAGAGAATGGTTCACTCTGGTCTGTGACTGTCCATCTCGTGTGTGTCTCAGTGTCAGCTCTGTAACACACACAGCACAATCCCATCCTGTTTCTGTCTCTCTCTCTGTCTCTGTCTCTGGATCTCTCCCTCTCTCTCTCTCTGAAGAATGCTTTCTATGGGGCATCTGTAAAAAATGGGGAGAGTTGTAGCTGACATGTCAAATTCCCTCAGTCTTCTGAGAAAGTAGTGGCGTTGGTGAGGCTTTCTGAACCATAGTTTTGTGTGGAGGGACTAGGACAGGTTGTTGGGGATCTGGAAACCTAAAAACTTGAAGCTCTCGATGTGCGGGTTAGGTGGAGTGGCCGTGCTAAGTTTGTCGGGGGATTAAATATGTGGGGTTATGGGGATAGGAGCTGGGTGGGATTGGTGACAATACAGCCTCAATGGGCTGAATGGCCTCTTTCTGCACTGTTGGGATTCTATGAACACTGCGTGACCCTCTCCATCTCAATCACTTCCTCTCTCTCTGTAACTCTCTCTCTCTGTAACTCTCTCTCTCTAACCCTCTCTCTCTGTAACTCTCTCTCTCTGTAACCCTCTCTCTCTGTGACCCTCTCTCTGTCTAACCCTCTCTCTCTGTAACTCTCTCTCTCTGTAACTCTCTCTCTCTAACCCTCTCTCTCTGTAACTCTCTCTCTCTGTAACCCTCTCTCTCTGTAACCCTCTCTCTGTAACCCTCTCTCTCTGTAACTCTCTCTCTCTGTGACCCTCTCTCTCTGTGACCCTCTCTCTCTGTGACCCTCTCTCTGTGTAACCCTCTCTCTCTGTAACCCTCTCTCTCTGTGACCCTCTCTCTGTGTAACCCTCTCTCTGTGTAACCCTCTCTCTCTGTAACCCTCTCTCTGTAACTCTCTCTCTCTGTGACTCTCTCTCTCTGTGACCCTCTCTCTCTGTGACCCTCTCTCTCTGTGACCCTCTCTCTGTGTAACCCTCTCTCTCTGTAACCCTCTCTCTCTGTAACTCTCTCTCTGTGTAACTCTCTCTCTCTGTAACCCTCTCTCTGTGTAACTCTCTCTCTGTAACCCTCTCTCTCTGTGTAACTCTCTCTCTCTGGAACCCTCTCTCTCTGTTACTCCCTCCCTCTCTGTTACTCTCTCTCTCTCTGTTACTCTCTCTCTCTCTGTTACTCTCTCTCTCTGTTACTCTCTCTCTCTGTAACCCTCTCTCTCTGTAACCCTCTCTCTCTGTAACCCTCTCTCTCTGTAACTCTCTCCCTCTAACCCTCTCTCTCTGTAACTCTCTCTCTCTGTAACCCTCTCTCTCTGTAACCCTCTCTCTCTGTAACCCTCTCTCTCTGTAACTCTCTCTCTCTGTAACTCTCTCTCTCTGTAACTCTCTCTCTCTGTAACCCTCTCTCTCTGTAACTCTCTCTCTCTGTAACCCTCTCTCTCTGTAACCCTCTCTCTCTGAAACCCTCTCTCTCTGAAACCCTCTCTCTCTGTAACCCTCTCTCTCTGTAACCCTCTCTCTCTGTGTAACCCTCTCTCTCTGAAACTCTCTCTCTGTGTAACCCTCTCTCTCTGTAACTCTCTCTGTAACCCTCTCTCTCTGTAACTCTCTCTGTAACCATCTCTCTCTGTAACCCTCTCTGTCTGTAACCCTCTCTGTCTGTAACCCTCTCTCTCTGTTACTCTCTCTCTCTGTTACTCTCTCTCTCTCTGTTACTCTCTCTCTCTGTAACCCCCTCTCTCTGTAATCCCCTCTCTCTGTAACCCCCTCTCTCTGTAACCCCCTCTCTCTGTAACTCTCTCTCTCTGTTACTCTCTCTCTCTATCCTCTCTCTCTCTCCCTATCCTGTCTCTCTCTCTGTGTTACTCTCTCTCTCTGTCCTATCTCTCTCTCTCTCTGTCTCTCAGTCTCTGTCTCTCACTCTCTCTCTCTCTGTTACTCTCTCTATATCCTGTCTCTCTCTCTCTCTCTGTTACTCTCTCTCTCTCTATCATGTCTCTCTCCCTCTGTTGCTCTCTCTCTCTCTATCCTGTCAGTTTTTCTGCCTCTCTCTCTCTCTATCCTGTCTCTCTCTCTCTGTTACTCTCTCTCTATCCTGTCTCTATTTATGTTACTCTCTCTCTCTATCCTCTCTCTCTCTGTGTTATTCTCTCTCTCTACATCCTCTCTCTCTCTCTCTGTTATTCTCTCTCTCTGTCCTGTCTCTCTCTCTCTGTCTCTCTCTCTGTCTACATCCTCTCTCTCTCCCTCTCTCTGTTACTCTCTCTCTATCCTGAATCACTCTCTCTCTCTGTTACTCAAACTCTATCCTGTCTCTCTCTCTCTGTTACTCTCTCTCACTCTATCCTGTATCTCTCTCTCTCTGTTACTCTCTCTCACTCTATCCTGTATCTCTCTCTCTCTGTTACTCTCTCTCACTCTATCCCGTATCTCTCTCTCTCTCTCTGTTTCTCTCTCTCTATCCTGTATCTCTCTCTCTGTTACTCTCTCTCTATCCTCTCTCTCTCTAGCTCTCTGTCTCTCTCTCTGTCTCTCTCTCTCTATCCTCTCTCTCTCTCTCTCTGTTACTCTCTCTCTATCCTCTCTCTCTCTCATGTCTCTCTCTTCGTTACACCCTCTCTCTATCCTCTCTCTGTTACTCGCTCTCTATATCCTGTCTCTCTCTCTGTTACTCTCTCTCTCTATCCTCTCTCTCTCTCTGTTAATCTCTCTCTCTATCCTGTCTCTCTCGCTCTGTTAGGATACTGTCTCTCTCTGTCCTCTCACTCTCTATCCTCTCTCTCTCTCTGTTACTCTCTCTCTCTCTTTCTCTCTCTGTTACTCTCTCTCTCTATCCTCGCTCTCTCTATCCTCTCTCTCTCTCTGTTACTCTCTCTCTATATATCCTGTCTCTCTCTCTCTCTCTGTCTCTCTCTGTCTCTCTGTTACTCTCTCTCTCTTTCCTGTCTCTCTCTCTCTTTCTCTCTGTTACTCTCTCTCTCTGTGTTACTCTCCCCCTCTATCCTCTCTGTCTCTCTGTCACTCTCTCTCTATCCTGTCTCTCTCTCTCTGTCTCTGTTACTCTCTCTCTCTCTGTCTCTCTCTCTCTCTCTCTCTCTGTTACTCTCTCTCTCTATATCCTGTCTCTCTCTCTCTCTCTCTATATCCTGTCTCTCTCTCTCTCTCTATCCTCTCTCTCTCTCTCTGTTACTCTCTCTCTCTGTCTCTCTCTCTCTCTCTGTTACTCTCTATCTCAGTATCCTGTCTCTCTCTCTCTCTCTATCCTGTCTCTCTCTCTCTCTGTTACTCTCTCTCTATCCTCTCTCTCTCTCTGTTACTCTTTCTCTGTTACTCTCTCCCTCTATCCTGTCTCTCTCTCTCTCTGTTACTTTCTCTCTCTCTGTTACACACTCTCTCTCTATAACGTGTCTCTCTCTCTCTGTCTCTGTCTGTCTCTCTCTCTCCCTATCCTGTCTCTCTCTCTCTGTTACTCTCACTCTATCCTGTCTCTCTCTCTCTGTCTCTCTCTTTGTCTCTCTCTCTCTCTATCCTGTCTCTCTCTCGCACTCTCTCTCTGTTACTCTCAAGGCCCAGATTGTAATAACTGAGAGAGGTTTAGGGCAGAGATTACTGATACAAAGCCCAGATTGTAATAACTGAGAGAGGTTCAGGGCAGAGATTACTAATACAAGGCCCAGATTGTAATAACTGAGAGAGGTTGAGGGCAGAGATTACTGATACTATCCCAGATTGTAATAACTGAGAGAGGTTTAGGGCAGAGATTACTGATACAAGGCCCAAATTGTAATAACTGAGAGAGGTTTAAGGCAGAGATTACTGATACAAGGCCCAGATTGTAATAACTGAGAGAGGTTTAGGGCAGAGAAAACTGATACAAGACCCAGACTGTAATAACTGAGAGAGGTTTAGGACAGAGATTACTGATACAAGGCCCAGATTGTAATAACTGAAAGAGGTTTAGGGCAGAGATTACTGATACAAGGCCCAGATTGTAATAACTGAGAGAGGTTTAGGGCAGAGATTACTGATACAAGACCCAGACTGTAATAACTGAGAGAGGTTTAGGGCAGAGATTACTGATACAAGGCCCAGATTGTAATAACAGCGAGAGGTTTAGGTTAGAGATTACTGATACTATCCCAGATTGTAATAACTGAGAGAGGTTCAGGGCAGAGATTACTGATACAAGACCCAGATTGTAATAACTGAGAGAGGTTTAGGGCAGAGATTACTGATACTATCCCAGATTGTAATCACTGAGAGAGGGTTAGGGCAGAGATTACTGATACAAGGCCCAGATTGTAATAACTGACAGAGGTTTAGGGCAGAGATTACTGATACAAGGCCCAGATTGTAATAACAGAGAGAGGTTTAGGGCAGAGAGTACTGATACAAGGCCCAGATTGTAATCGCTGAGAGAGGTTTAGGGCAGAGATTACTGATACAAGGCCCAGATTGTAATCACTGAGAGAGGTTGAGGGCAGAGATTACTGATACTATCCCACATTGTAGTAACTGAGAGAGGTTTAGGGCAGAGATTACTGATACAAGGCCCAGATTGTAATCACTGAGAGAGGTTTAGGGCAGTGATTACTGATACAAGGCCCAGATTGTAATCACTGAGAGAGGTTTAGGGCAGAGATTACTGATACTATCCCAGATTGTAATAACTGAGAGAGGTTTAGGGCAGAGATTACTGATACAAGGCCCAGATTGTAATAACTGACAGAGGTTTAGGGCAGAGATTACTGATACAAGGCCCAGATTGTAATAACCGTGAGAGACATGAACAGTGTGGATCGGGAGCAGCTGATCCCCTTAGTTGAAGGGTCAGTGATGAGGGGAACACAGGTTCAAGGTGAGGGATAGGAGGTTGAGGGGGGATGTGAGGAAGAACTGTTTTACCCAGAGGGTGGGGAGGGTCTGGAATGTGTTGCCTGGGGGTGGGGGGGTAGAGGCAAGTTGTCTCACACCCTTTAAAAAGTCCCTGGATGATCACTGGGCCCATCATCACATTCAGGGCTGTGGGCCAAGTGCTGGGGAATGGGGTTGGGTGGGGATGTTAGGTGGTTCTGACGGGTCAGTACAGACTCGATGGGCCGAGGGGTCTCTCCTGCACTGTGGGAATCTGGGATTGTGTGGTGGGGAAATGCTGGGATCTGGAATGTTGTATCTGAGCCGGAGGGGGAAGGAGATTCCATCAGGAAGAGATTGAATGGGAAGCTGAGGGGACAATATTGACAGGGTTACGGGGACTGGGAATAGTCAAACTGCTCTTGCAGGCTCTCCATCCTGGATTGATGGGCTGAATGGCCTCCTGTGCTGTCCCCATTCTATGATTCACACACAAGTGACCCTCTGGGTGTCTATTAGAGCCCACTCATTCCTCCAGGATCAGTTCCAGCATTTCAAGCTCAGATCACAGTACGTTAGAGCTGGGGGCAGTGAGGAGTAAAACAGAAATAGGAATGAGTGTGTGTGAGTGTCGGTGTGGTTATGTTTCTGTGTTTCTGTGTGTGTGAGGGGGAGATTCTAAGTGTCTGCACGTATTTCTGTATGTGTGTGTGTGAGCTTGTGTGTCTCCCTGTGTGTGTGTGTGTGAGAGAGATTGTGTGTCTCCCTGTGTGTGAGCTTATGTGTCTGAGTGGTTGTGTGTTTCTGTATGTGTGTGTGTATGTCAACATGTGTTTCTGTGCGCCTGTGAGTGTGTGTGTGTCTCTGTGTCTGTGAGTGAATGTGTGTGTGTGTGTGTGTGTGTGTGTGTATGCCTGTCTCTCTGTGTCTGGGTGTGTGAGTGTGTATCTGTGTCTGTGTCTCTCTGTGAATATGTGTGTGTCTCTCTGTCTCTATGTGAGTGCCTCTGTGTTTGTGTCTGTGTGTGTGTATGTGTGTGTGCATCTGTCTCTGTGTCAATGAGTGTGTGTGTGTGTGCATCTGTCTGTGTCAGAGTGTGTGTGTGTGTGTGTGCATCTGTCTCTGTGTCAATGTGTGTGTGTGCATCTGTCTGTGTCAGAGTGTGTGTGTGTGTGCATCTGTCTCTGTGTCAATGTGTGTGTGTGCATCTGTCTGTGTCAATGAGTGTGTGTGTTTATGCATCTGTGTTTGTGTGTGTGTGTGTGCATCTGTCTCTGTCAATAAGTGTGTGTCTGTGCATGTGTGTGTGTGTGTGTGTCAGCATGTATGAGTGTTTAAATCTCAATTATGTGCAGTTTCAGGCCAAATGCCCCATTGAGCCTGCTCCCCCACTCAAACAGATCATGGTAAACACACACAGAGAAATATACAGGTAGTTTGGATCTATTTATTGACCTGTTAATGTGACTGAATGCTTCACATCCTGGTTTGCCATAGACACAAAAAATGAGACAGCATTGTAAGCAGTGTAGCTGGAAATATCAAATTGCAAAGAGTTTTTCATGTTTAGTAAATGGACAAAACTGGTGGTGATGTTTCAGAGCAGGGAAATGTAAATTGACACAACTTAGATTGAAAAGGGATAGAACAACATACTTTAATAAATGATGAAAAGACAGAAACCGTGGAAGCTCCAAATGTCCCGATATTTCACAGCTGGATTCACACAATACACACAGCAATGTCTCTGATATAGTGGAACTGTTGGAAATGTGGTTCATCTCAGTCCGGAGGCTGCCTTCATGTTCCAGAGTTAATCTGATCACTCTCATCAAAACAGGATCCACATTTCTGTACAATGTGAGTGAATTGTAAACTCAGTGAGTTCAGGTTCAATGTTTAAAATAACCAGGCCCTTTTCTGTGGCTGCTTTGGGGAATGTCAGTGGGATGTAGTTTCCAGGCAAGTGTGAACAATTGTATTGGGGAATCATTGGAAGCAGTTTCCATTGAGAGCTTCCTGCATTCTGGAAATGTGTGGGATCTATTCAGAGATAGGAAATGGATGGATGAATAAAGATGCAGTTTGATGTTAATTACATGAGACTGTCGGCTTTGAAGATTCCCCAGTTCCATGTGCTGAGAGACAGGAATGATTAAACAATGTCTACAATTCAAAGCCTTCAGGCAAGTGAAAAAGCAGGAGAACAACTGAATCCACAAACGCTGCCACAGACAGTATTCCAAGCTTCAACTTCATGTTTGAATGTGAAATAAACCCCAGGCCACACTGGGATGCTGAACTATTTGATTCCTGCTTTTTTTCTCCCAAACTTCAAAATAAAAATCTGTGCTGAAATATTCCTTGGACAGAGCAGAGGGAATTTGACTCTGGATTTAGCCCATTCCAGGATTTGTGTTGGGAACATTTGAGGAAGGGTGCAGATTAAACATTATTCCTAACCGCTGGAATTGAAGTTGGGGGCTGATTGAATCAAACATTGAAAACAATGAGGGAAAGGGAGAGGCTGATAAAGAACAAGTTTTTTCCTGCTGGTTGGGGATTCCAGGATTTGGGAATATTTGGGGGTTAGCCTCAGTTTGGAATTTGAGAATTGTAGGAATGAAAACATTGCCAGATGTGGTGTGGGGTTAGTTTGAAACAATCTTCTGCAAATGGCTATTGATACTCAGACACTTGTTATTATTTTCAATCTGGGGTTTGATAGATTTCCCTTAGTCCAAAGGGGTAAAGAGAAAGAGAGTTTCGATCACAGATCAGCCAGGATCTTATTGAATATCGGAACAGGCTTTCAGGAAGATTGTTCCAGATTCCAAACACCCTCTCGGTGAAGTGATTTTCCACATTTCACTTCCCCATCATTTCCAATCTGGGCCCTCTAGTTCATCACCATCTCTTGAGAGGGAAGAGTTTCTCACTCTTTAACCTGTCCATAACTCTGAGGATCTTCAATTTCCTTGTCTGTATCTGCGTGTCTCTCTGTGTCTCTCTATTTTTCTGTATCTGTGTCTCTTTGTGTTTCCTTGTCTGTATCTGTGTACCTCTCTGTGTCTCTGTATTTCTCTGTATCTGTATCTCTTTCTGTTTCCTTGTCTGTATCTGTGTATCTCTGTGTCTCTGTATTTCTCTGTGTCTGTGTCTCTTTCTGTCTCTTTGTCTGTATCTGTGTATCTCTCTGTCTCTCTATTTCTCAGTATCTGTGTCTCTTTCTGTTTCCTTGTCTGTATCTGTGTGTCTCCCAGTGTCTCTCTATTTCTCAGTATCTGTGTCTCTTTCTGTTTCCTTGTCTGTATCTGTGTGTCTCTCTGTGTCTCTGTATTTCTCTGTATCTATGACTCTCTACCTCTATGTATCTGTGTCTCTCTGTCTCTATCGCTCTGCCTCTCTATCTCTCTATTTCTCTGTATCCATATCTGTGTATCCGTGTCTCTCTTGGTTTCTATCTCTCTGCGTGTCTCTTGTCTCTGTGTTTCTCTGTGTCTCTGTCTCTGTGTTTTTCTCTCTGTGTGTCTCTGTGTTTCTCTGCGTCTCTGTCTCCCTGTGTTTTTCTCTCTGTGTATCTCTTGTCTCTGTGTCTCTGTCTCTCTGTGTTTTTCTCTGTGTGTCTGTGTGTCTCTGTGTGTCTGTGTGTCTGTGTCTCTGTCTCTCTGTGTTTTTCTCTCTGTGTGTCTGTGTGTCTCTTGTCTCTGTGTTTCTCTGTGTCTCTGTCTCTCTGTGTTTCTCTCTGTGTGTCTGTGCGTTTTGATGCTAAGGGCCTAGTATTTTCAGCTCTGAGCTGAACCCACAATCTCCGGAGCGAAGATCGCTGTATTGAAGGCAGGAGGCCCAATCACTCTCTGTCTGGTTTAGTTTTGTAATGTTTAAGTTTTTAAACGTCTGTTACCCTTGTTGGGGATCTCACTGCAGTTTGAGAAAAGCAAACACTGATCCCACACTAAACCCCCCCCCAACACAGGACTGAGCAGAGAGTGTGAAATGGAACTGCTGTCAGACTGGGTTATTAAACTGACAGAAGGGATTTGAAAAATCTCTCAATGTTTTACCAATTAAAAACTCTAATGTCCCACATCATAAATATCTGATCATTGGTGTATCTCTCTTTTACAGATCAAGTGATGGGTTGAATTTTGGACGCTGTAGATTTCCCTCAGCTGATTATGAAGATCTCTGAGTGACACAAACACAATATCTGCTCTCGGTGACTGTAACAGTCAAATTGTCTCTGTTTATCATTCTGAATCTGGAACTGAGACAATCGTGGACAGGATTGCAGTTTTCAGTGTGAAATGTATACGGTGATTTTTGTTGTAATGTAATTGTAGTTAAGTTTTCTTGGAGTTTAAGTTTCATGTATAAATAAAGAACTTTTCTTGTTCCTTATTTACAATTGTTCATTTCCCGTGATGTTGAGCTGTTTTTTTCTCTTTCTGGTCTCTGTTACAGTTGTACAGATACCGGGCAGCTCAGATCACATGGGTTCTGATCGCAGTGTGAAGCTGAAAAGGATATATGTACTTTTGTTAACTTTAAAATCAATTTCCCTGTAAAATACTCTCTGAATTTTTAAATATACATTGAATGCAAAACTAGACCTGACTTTGCCTAATTCTGTCTCTCTTTTTGTATTTCTTGATTAGTGTATTTATGTGTGTGTCTCTCTATCTATATCTTTATGTGGTTTTGTACATCTCTCTGCCTCTATTTATCTGTATCTCTCTTTGTCTGTATATCTCTGTTTATCTGTGTGTCTCTCTCTGTCTCTGTATTTCTCTCTATTTGTGTCTCTCTCTGTCTCTCAGTATATCACTGTTTATCTGTGTGTCTCTCTCTGTCTCTGTATTTCTCTCTATTTGTGTCTCTCTCTGTCTCTCTGTATATATCTCTGTGTATCTGTGTGTCTCTCCCTCTGTCTCTGTATTTCTCTCTATTTGTGTCTCTCTCTGTCTCTCTGTGTATCTTTCTCTGTGTTTCTCTCTCTGTCTCTGTGTCGATACCTCTGGTATCTGTGTGTGTTTGTGTCTTTGCATTTCTCTATATCTGTCTCTGTCTCTGTGTCTCGATGCTAAGGGCCTAGTATTTTAGGCTCTGTGCTGAACCCACAATCTCTCTGATTCTGAGGGAAGATCAACATTGAAGGTGTGAGGCCTCATCACTCTCTGTCTGGTTTTGTAATCTTTACATTTTTAAACCCTGTCTCTTAAAAGTCTGTTAGAAGTCCTCCATTTTCAAATCTTTACCCTGCTTCTGCTGTGTCTCAGACTCCACCTGGTCTGCACATCTTTGGACTGTGGAAGGAAACCAGGAAGAAACCCACGCAGACATGGGGAGAATGTGCAAACTCCATTCCCAAGCCGAGAATTGAACCCGGGTCCCTGGTGCTGTGAGGCGGCAATGCTAACCATCGTGTCCCTGTGCTGTCCTATCCCATGTACTGGGATGCAGTGAAAGGTTTGGTTTCTTGCACACTGCACAGACAAAAGGCCAATCAACCTAACCCACACTTCTTTGTACTGTGGGAGGAAACGAGAATGTCTTTAATCTGTCCTTAAAGAATTATTGACTAATCTTTAAACGTCCACATGAACCCTGACAGAACAAGGCCAACATGGGGGAATCTAGTATCAGGTTTGAAAATGGATTCATTAGTGTCAGAAGTAGAGTTATATTAACACTGCAATGATGTTACTGTGAAAAGCCTGTAGTCACCAAGCTCTGGGACCTGATTGGGTTACACTGAGGGAGAATTTAGCACGGCTGATCCACCTTTCAAACTGTGAGAGTAAACCGGAGGAAACCCACGCAGACACGGGGAGAATGTGCGAGCTTCACACAGACAGCGACCCCAGCACTGTCTCAGAGTAAGGGGAGGGGGTAGGATGTTTAGGACTGAGATGAGGAGGAATTTCTTCCCTCAGAGTCATAGAGTCACACAGTGAAGAACAGGCCCTTTGGCCCATCGACTCTGCACCAACAGGAACTCCCACTAAAGCTGTGCTAGCCCAGTTTTCCATCTCTTGTCCCGTATCTGGGAATGTCGGGATGTTTTGAGCGCTCATCCAGATGTTTTTGAAAGATTGGAAGGTTTCCAGCCTCCATTCCCTTCCCAGGCAGTGTGTCCCCGATTCTCCCCACCCTCTGAGTGAACGTTCCTCACAACTCCCCTCCGACTCGCTCCGACTAAAACCCTGTCCCCTCGTGACTGACCCCCCCCTTCAACCCAGGGGAACGACTGCTCCCTCTTCACTCTGTCCCCATAATCTTCTCCCCCTCCATCCTGTCCCCCCTCAGCCTTCTCTGCCCCAGTGAAAACAGTCTAAGCCTATCCGGTCTGTCCTTATCGCTCAGAGCCTCCACCCCAGGTAACGTCCTGTTGAATCTCCTCTGTACCCCCTCTAGTGCACTCACATCCTTCCTATAGTGAGGTGAGCAGAGCTGCACACAGTGTTCCAGCCTCCCCATCGCTCTGTATAACTCCAACCTGAACTCTTTACTCTTATTCTCTACACCATGACTGATAAAGGCAAGTGTTTCATCTGCCTTCTTTACCCCCTGATTCACCTACTCTGCTGCCTTCAGGGATCTGGGAATCATTTCCCGAGATCCGTATGTTCCTCTGAGCTTCCCAGTGTCCCGCCACTCATTAAATACTCCCTCACCTTGTTACTTCTTCCAAGTGGCATCAGCTCCCACTTATCAGGGTTAAATCCCATCTGCTCTGCCTATCTGACCCAACCCAGTTCTATCTCCCTGTAACCTCCAACCTTCTCCCCGATTAACCATCCCACCAATCTTGGTCTCATCTGGGCACCTTGCTGATCATTGCCCCCAGATTATCCTCTGTAACATTGATATAGAACAATAATAAACCCCCCCAGCACTGAGCCTTGCGGGACCCCACAACTGGACACAGGCCTCCAGTCACTCAAACAGCTTTCTACCACCCACCCTCAGTGTCCAAACCCTAAACCAGTTTCCAATCCATCTCCCCAACTTTCCCAGAATTCCGGGATGGGAAATCTTTGGAATTCTCTATCCCGGAGGGCTGTGGAGGCTCCGTCATCGTTCACAGATTGAGATACCAGAGGAAACCACATCCCTGTGTTCAGATTCCTGATACAAAGCCCAGATTGTAATAACTGAGAGAGGTTTAGGGCAGAGATTACTGATACAAGGCCCAGATTGTAATAACTGAGAGAGGTTTAGGGCAGAGATTACTGATACAAGGCCCAGATTGTAATAACTGAGAGAGGTTTAGGGCAGAGATTACTGATACAAGGCCCAGATTGTAATAACTGAGAGAGGTTTAGGGCAGAGATTACTGATACAAGGCCCAGATTGTAATAACTGAGAGAGGTTTAGGGCAGAGATTACTGCTACAAGGCCCAGATTGTAATAACTGAGAGAGGTTTAGGGCAGAGATTACTGCTACAAGGCCCAGGTTGTAATAACTGAGAGAGGTTTAGGGCACAGATTACTGATACAAGGCCCAGATTGTAATAACTGAGAGAGGTTTAGGGCACAGATTACTGATACAAGGCCCAGATTGTAATAACTGAGAGAGGTTTAGGGCACAGATTACTGATACAAGGCCCAGATTGTAATAACTGAGAGAGGTTTAGGGCAGAGATTACTGATACAAGGCCCAGATTGTAATAACTGAGAGAGGTTTAGAGCACAGATTACTGATACAAGGCCCAGATTGTAATAACTGAGAGAGGTTGAGGACAGAGATTACTGCTACAAGGCCCAGATTGTATTAACTGAGAGAGGTTTAGGGCAGAGATTACTGATACAAGGCCCAGATTGTAATAACTGAGAGAGGTTTAGGGCAAAGACTGCTGATACAAGGCCCAGATTGTAATAACTGAGAGAGGTTGAGGACAGAGATTACTGATACAAGGCCCAGATTGTATTAACTGAGAGAGGTTTAGGGCAGAGATTACTGATACAAGGCCCAGATTGTAATAACTGCGAGAGATTTACGGCAGAGGTTACTGATACAAGGCACAGATTGTCATAACTGAGTGAGGTTTAGGGCAAAGATTACTGATACAAAGCCCAGGTTGTAATAATGGGAAAGGTTTAGGACAGAGGTTACTGATACAAGGCCAAGATTGTAATAACTGAGAGGTTAGGATAGAGATTACTGATACAAGGCCCAGATTGTCATAACTGAGAGAGGTTTACAACAAAGATTACTGATACAAGGCCCTGATTGTCATAACCAAGAAATTTTTATGGCAGCATTTCCTGATACAAGGCCCAGATTGTAATAATGGGAAAGGTTTAGGGCAGAGGTTACTGATACAAGGCCCAGATTGTAATAACAGAGTGTCTATTAATTGTAGTTAATAGTTTTCTTATAGTTTAAATTTCATGTATAAATAAAGAACTTTTCGTGTTCCTTATTCACAATTGTTCATTTCCCGTGATGTTGAGCTCCTGTTGCTTCTCTTTGTGGTCTCTGTTACAGTTGTACAGATACCGGGCAGCTCAGGTCGCATGGGTTCTGATCTCAGTGTGAACTCAAAGATCAGATTCACTTTTGTTAACTTTAAAATCAATTTTCCTGTGAAATATTCTCTGAATTTTTAAATAAACATTGAATGCAAAATTAACTAATTCTGACTTTGTCTAACTCCATCTCTCTTTCTCTATATCTCTGTTAGTATGAATTTGTGTGCGTGTCTCTCTAAATATCTCTCTACATATCTGTGTGTCTCTGCCTCTGTATTCTCTGTATCTGTTTCTCTTTGTTTCCTTGTCTGTATCTGTGTATCTCTGTGTCTCTGTATTTCTCTGTATCTGTGTCTCTTTCTGTCTCCTTGCCTGTATCTATGTGTCTCTCTGTGTCTCTGTATTTCTCTGTATCTGTGTCTCTTTCTATCTCCTTGTCTGTATCTGTGCATCTCTCTGTGTCTCTGTATTTCTCTGTATCTGTGTCTCTTTCTGTTTCCTTGTCTGTATCTGTGTATCTCTGTGTCTCTGTATCAGTGTCTCTTTCTGTCTCTTTGTCTGTATCTGTGTATCTCTCTGTCTCTGTATTTCTCTGTATCTGTGTCTCTTTCTGTTTCCTTGTCTGTATCTGTGTGTCTCTCTGTGTCTCTGTATTTCTCCGTATCTATGACTCTCTATCTCTATGTATCTGTGTCTCTCTGTCTCTATCGCTCTGCCTCTCTATCTCTCTATTTCTCTGTATCCATATCTGTCTGTCTGTATCCCCTCTGTGTATCTGTGTCTCTCTTGGTTTCTATCTCTGTGTGTCTCTTATCTCTGTGTTTCTCTGTGTCTCTGTCTCTCAGTGTTTTTCTCTCTCTGTGTCTCTTGTCTCTGTGTTTCTCTGTGTCTCTGTCTCTCAGTGTTTTTCTCTCTGTGTTTTCTCTGTGTGTCTGTGTGTTTCTTGTCTCTGTGTTTCTCTGTCTCTCTGTGTTTTTCTCTCTGTGTGTCTCTGTGTTTCTCTGTGTCTCTGTCTCTCTGTGTTTTTCTCTCTGTGTGTCTCTTGTCTCTGTGTTTCTCTGTGTCTCTGTCTCTCTGTGTTTTTCTCTCTGTGTGTCTGTGTGTTTTGATGCTAAGGGCCTAGTATTTTCAGCTCTGAGCTGAACCCACAATCTCTGGAGCGAAGATCGCTGTATTGAAGGCAGGAGGCCCAATCACTCTCTGTCTGGTTTAGTTTTGTAATGTTTAAGTTTTCAAACGTCTGTTACCCTTGTTGGGGATCTCACTGCAGTTTGAGAAAAGCAAACACTGATCCCACACTAACCCCCCCCCCCCCCCCCGCCCCCCCCCAACACAGGACTGAGCAGAGAGTGTGAAATGGAACTGCTGTCAGACTGGGTTATTAAACTGACAGAAGGGATTTGAAAAATCTCTCAATGTTTCACTGATTAAAAACTCTAATGTCCCACATCATAAATATCTGATCATTGGTGTATCTCTCTTTTACAGATCAAGTGATGGGTTGAATTTTGGACGCTGTAGATTTCCCTCAGCTGATTATGAAGATCTCTGAGTGACACAAACACAATATCTGCTCTCGGTGACTGTAACAGTCAAATTGTCTCTGTTTGTCATTCTGAATCTGGAACTGAGACAATCGTGGACAGGATTGCAGTTTTCAGTGTGAAATGTATAAGGGGATTTTTGTTGTAATGTAATTGTAGTTAATAGTTTTCTTGGAGTTTAAGTTTCATGTATAAATAAAGAACTTTTCTTGTACCTTATTCACAATTGTTCATTTCCCGTGATGTTGAGCTCTGTTTTTTCTCTTTCTGGTCTCTGTTACAGTTGTACAGATACCGGGCAGCTCAGATCGCATGGGTTCTGATCTCAGTGTGAAGCTGAAAAGGACAGATGTACTTTTGTTAACTTTAAAATCAATTTTCCTGTAAAATACTCTCTGAATTTTTAAATAAACACTGAATGCAAAGCTAGATCTGACTTTGCCTAATTCCATGTCTCTTTTTGAATTTCTCGATTCTTGTATTTATGTGTGTGTCTCTCTATTTCATCTTTCTTACTTGTACATCTCTCTGTCTCTATCTGTATCTGTCTCTCTCTCTCTCTCTCTCCCCCCCTCTCTGTCTCTCTGTATATATCTCACTATCTGTGTGTTTCTCTCTCTGTCTCTGTATTGCTATATGTGTCTGTCTCTGTCTCTCTGTATATATCTCTGTATCTGTGTGTCTCTCTCTGTCTCTCTGTATTTCATACAGATGGAGGCAGGGTGATCTCTGGGTGTATTGAGACGGCATCACCAGCAGATGGAGGCAGGGTGATCTCTGGGTGCATTGAGACAGCATCACCAGCAGATGGAGGCAGGGTGATCTCTGGGTGCACTGAGACGGCATCACCAGCAGATGGAGGCAGGGTGGTCTCTGGGTGCATTGAGACGGCATCACCAGCAGATGGAGGCAGGGTGGGCTCTGGGTGCATTGAGACGGCATCACCAGCAGATGGAGGCAGGGTGGGCTCTGGGTGCATTGAGACGGCATCACCAGCAGATGGAGGCAGGGTGATCTCTGGGTGCATTGAGACAGCATCACCAGCAGATGGAGGCAGGGTGATCTCTGGGTGCATTGAGACAGCATCACCAGCAGATGGAGGCAGGGTGATCTCTGGGTGCATTGACACAGCATCACCAGCAGATGGAGGCAGGGTGATCTCTGGGTGCATTGACACGGCATCACCAGCAGATGGAGGCAGGGTGATCTCTGGGTGCATTGAGACAGCATCACCAGCAGATGGAGGCAGGGTGGGCTCTGGGTGCATTGAGACAGCATCACCAGCAGATGGAGGCAGGGTGATCTCTGGGTGCATTGAGACAGCATCACCAGCAGATGGAGGCAGGGTGATCTCTGGGTGCATTGAGACAGCATCACCAGCAGATGGAGGCAGGGTGATCTCTGGGTGCATTGAGACAGCATCACCAGCAGATGGAGGCAGGGTGATCTCTGGGTGCATTGACACGGCATCACCAGCAGATGGAGGCAGGGTGATCTCTGGGTGCATTGAGACAGCATCACCAGCAGATGGAGGCAGGGTGGGCTCTGGGTGCATTGAGACAGCATCACCAGCAGATGGAGGCAGGGTGATCTCTGGGTGCATTGACACGGCATCACCAGCAGATGGAGGCAGGGTGATCTCTGGGTGCATTGAGACAGCATCACCAGCAGATGGAGGCAGGGTGATCTCTGGGTGCATTGACACAGCATCACCAGCAGATGGAGGCAGGGTGATCTCTGGGTGCATTGACACGGCATCACCAGCAGATGGAGGCAGGGTGATCTCTGGGTGCATTGACACAGCATCACCAGCAGATGGAGGCAGGGTGATCTCTGGGTGCATTGAGACAGCATCACCAGCAGATGGAGGCAGGGTGATCTCTGGGTGCATTGAGACAGCATCACCAGCAGATGGAGGCAGGGTGATCTCTGGGTGCATTGAGACCTTTTGTGACCTTCATAATTGAATATTGTAAACAATCTTCTGATCGATAGATTCAAAAATGGCACGTTCCGTTTACAACAACACCTATTTGCACTTAGTATCTTTAACATAGTAAAGCATGCTATAGCTTACAGTTTGACTCCATAGTTGAAACCTTACCACATTGTCAGAACGTTAATGGTTCAAACCTAACTCAAGAATTTGAACATGTAATCCAGCCAGTGTACACTCTCATTTTTGTCAACGTGCATGGCTTATTTACAGATTACAACCAATGTCCCGGACTGCTGTATCACCGTACCTGGGTACGTCCAGCCCCACTAGCAGGACAGATCCATCAGAGTTGACGGTACATTGTTATGCACTCAGGAATGACCACGGGAGTCCTGAATATTGACTCCGGATCCCATTAAGTTTTGTGGTTTCATGTCAAACGTGGAGTCGGAAACCTCCTGCTGACTACCACCTACCTGCTGAAGGCACTGACAAAATCTCAATTGTCGTACTGAAGACTTGCGGTCTGGAACTAACTGCTCCGAGATGAGCTGTTCTAGTATAGCTACAACGCTGGCACGAATGTCATACTTTGCCTGGGTATCTCTTGTCCATAAAAGGCAGGACAAATCCAATCTAGCCAACTATATTTCCATCAATTTGCTTTTCAGCAAATAGCGAAATATTTACACGACTTCACCTTGCAAAATTACAAAACCATTAGAAAGGAATTACGCTGTCTGAAAGTAGCCCACCCAGAAAATTGATTTATTCAAGAGTGGTCTATCCCCTGAACTATTCACAGACATCCAGATACAATGGGCGGACTTCTCCGACCGCACCGGTTTAAAAACCTGAAATTCCCACCCGACCGTCAACGGGGTTTTACATTCGCTGCAACCCACCCGCTAAAATTCCAGCAGCAGGCGGGATGGGACAACTCTGGCCAATGTGTTTGTCCAGGTGGGTGTGGACTGTGCTATTAAACTCAATCACTTTGGACAATGGACCCTGGCTGAGAAGAGGGCTTCACAGACCATTTAATTCAGTCATTATAAACAATGCACCTCGAATGAACCTTCCTCAGCTTCTGTGACCATATTCAGTAATTGGGCAGTTAATCACATGATAGCAAACTAACTATTTCAATTAGAGAAGAAACTGCAGTATGGTTGGAATCAGATAGATAATGAGTGGGTAACAACGAGAAGATAATTTGAGGTCTCTCTTGCATTCTCTCCTGCTCTATCCATTCTGCAAATACGTGTCCTGCCTGTATCTGACTGGCCAGATCGGTAGTGTCTTCAAAGTAAAGCGCACAGTGGCCGGCTTCAGAGGAAAAAGAGATTATCCCTTAGGAGCTTAAACCATCTTGGCTGAGAATTGAGAAAACTCCACCCGGTGGTCCCTTGTTGCTATGACTCTATGATAATATGTTTGTATAATCAAGAAAAACTATACTGGTTTTATCCACTTTGTGATGCCTGGACATGAAAAACACCATATATTTATACATTTTTTCTTTCTCAAATGTCACCGATATTTATATCATGTTACTTGGGATTGCAGTGATGCGAGTGACTGTACAGGAGATTTTCCTTCAGATTAAAGATAGAATTCTATTTGAGTGACGGCCTTCTGATTTTCTTGACGATCTGACACAGATACAAGTTGGAAGCTGTGAAAACATGATTTCCAATCACTTGAATAAATTTACATCTAATTAAAGACCCCCAAAAAAACAAGATTTTCATACCTCACCAACGTAGGCACCCACGACATAGGTAGGAAAAGGGATGGGGATATAAAACAGAATTTCAGGGAGTTAGGGTGGAAGCTTAGAGCTAAAACAGACTGGTTATCTCTGGTTTGTTACCTGTGCCTCGGGATAGCATGGAGAAGAATAGAGAGAGAACATTTGAAGTCGTGGCTAAAGGGATGGTGCAGGAGGGAAGGGTTCAGATACTTGGACAATCGGGGCTCATTCTGGGGTAGGTGGGACCTCTACAAGAGGGATGGTCTGCACCTGAACCAGAGGGGAACTAATACCTTGGGGGGAAAATTTGCCAATGCTATTCAGGGGGGTTTAAACTGATTCAGAGGGGGGTGGGAACCTGAATTGTAGCTCCAGCGTACAGGAGGTTGAGAGTAGGAAGGTCACGGATAAGGTTTCTAGGTCACAGCATTGTATTGGCAGGCGGGAGGGTGGTTTGAAGCGTGTATACTTTAATGCGAGGAGCATACGCAATAAAGGTGGATGAACTTGCAGCCTGAATTGGTGCCTGGGACAGGAATGGTTGTTGCAGGTTCCGGGGTTCAGATGTTTCAGTCAGAGTAGAGAAGATGGTAGAAGAGGGGGAGGCGTAGCATTGTTGGTCAAGGACTGTATTACGGTGGCAGAAAGGACGTTTGATGTGGACCTGTCTACTGAGGTAGTAGAGGCTGAGATTAGAAACAGGAAAGAAGAGGTCACCCTGCTGGGAATTGCTTATAGGCCTCCAAAAAGTTGCAGAGATGTCGAGGAAAGGTTTCGTGACAGTATGTAGATAGGCCAACAAGAGGTGAAGCTACATTGGATTCGGTACTGGGTAATGAACCAGACCAGGTGTTAGACTTGGAGGTAGGTGAGCACTTTGGTGATAGTGACCACAGTTTGGTTACGTTTACCTTAGTGATGGAAAGGGATAGGCGTATACCGAAGGGCAGAAGTTATAGCTGGGGGAAGGTAATTATGAGGCTATTAGGTGAGATTTAGGATACATAAGGTGGAGTAGGAAATTGCAGGGGCTGGGAACATCTGAAATGTGGAGCTTATTCAAGGAGCAGCTACTGCGAGTTCTCGGTAAATATGTACCTGTCAGGCAGGGAGGAAGCGGTCGAGCGAGGGAACCGTGGCGTACTAAGGAAGTCGAATCTCTGGTGAAGAGGAACAAGGAGGCTTATGTAAAGTTGAGACGTGGAGGCTCAGTTAGGACACTGGAGAGTTATAAATTAGCCGGGTTACCCACTTGCCTTCTTCCCGTTGCCCCGGTGTGACCACTTGCCGGTAGCTCCTGGCAATTACCTCCTCGTTCTCTCTAATGAGATGAAGGTCCTCGAGCTGCAGTTCCAGTTCCTTAACCTGGTCCCTTAGGGACTGCAGCTCCACACACCCAGCACAGATATGGATGTCTGGGAGACCAGAAGCTTCCAGGACCTCCCACATATTACATTGGTAACCACATACTTGCCTCACACCCATACTTGCCCTTTTTAGAAATACAGAGAAAAAAGTAATAGGAACTTATAAACTTACATTGCCACACCCTGTGAGCCAAAGCCCTTACAGATCACAAAAACCAACTTATCTGTTCTCACTCCAAGCCCCTCTCTCTCTTTTTTAGGTTAGAGGAGGTGGGAGGGTGGGATAATCTACGTGTGTAGAGTATCGGGATGCCTCACCAGACCAATTTATGGTAAGGAAAAAAAACTACCCAAGTCCATTTGCAAACTGCTTCCTGTTTCTGCTATAAAATTTAAATAAAAACTAGGAAAGTTAGCTTTAACTCACCTTCAAGCTCTCCTCTTATAAATCGCTGCCTCTCTTCAGTGCTCCCAAGGAACAATGAGGTCGATTCCCTGAGGTGAGTAACTTTTAAATAGGCAGGGCGGGGCTGGGCTGGAACTACCCAAGTCCCTTTGCAAACTGCTTCCTGTTTCTAGAACATAGAACATAGAACATAGAACATAGAACACTACAGCACCAACAGGCCCTTCGGCCCACAAGTTGCGCCGACCACATCACCTACCAACCTACAGACCTATCTATAACCCTCAATCTCATTAAACCCCATATACTCATCCAGAAGTCTTTTAAAAGACCCCAGCGAGTTCGCCTCCACCACCACTGATGGCAGCCGATTCCATTCACTCACCACCCTCTGAGTGAAAAACTTACCCCTAACATCACTTCTGAACCTCCCTCCCCGCACCTTAAATCTGTGTCCTCTCGTAGCGACCATTTCAAACCGGGGAAATAGCCTCTGAGAGTCCACCCTATCTATTCCTCTCAACATTTTGTAAACTTCTATCAGGTCGCCTCTCAACCTTCGTCTCTCCAGGGAAAAGAGTCCCAGCTCCCTCAACCTAACTTCATAAGGCATGCCTCCCAGTCCAGGCAACATCCTTGTAAATCTCCTCTGCACCCTTTCAATAGCTTCTACATCTTTCCTATAGTGAGGCGACCAGAACTGCGCACAATACTCCAAATGAGGCCTGACAAGGGTCTTATAAAGTTCCAGCATTACCTCCCGACTCCTAAACTCAATCCCTCGATTAATGAAGGCCAGTACACCATACGCCTTCTTGACCACCTCCTCCACCTGCGAGGCCGATTTAAGAGTCCTGTGGACCCGGACCCCAAGATCCTTCTGCTCCTCAACACTACTCAGACTTCTGCCCTTGATAGTGTACTCGTTCATCCCGTTGGTTCTGCCAAAATGGACGACTACACTTTTATCCGCGTTGAAGTCCATCTGCCACTTCTCCGCCCAGTCCTGCATCCTATCTATGTCCTGCTGCAACTTTTGCCATCCTTCCAGATCATCCACAACACCACCGACCTTCGTGTCATCAGCGAACTTACTTACCCATCCCTCCACTTCCTCATCCAGGTCATTTATGAAAATGACAAACAACAAGGGTCCCAGAACAGATCCTTGAGGCACTCCGCTGGTGACTGACCTCCATTCAGAAAAAGCCCCATCCACAACCACTCTCTGCCTTCTGCAGGCAAGCCAGTTCTGGATCCACAAGGCCAAAGGCCCTTGGATCCCATGCCCTCTCACCTTCTCAAGAAGTCTTGCATGGGGGACCTTATCAAACGCCTTGCTGAAGTCCATGTACACTACATCCACGGCACTTCCTTCGTCAATGTGTTCAGTCACATTATCGAAGAACTCAACTAGGCTTGTAAGGCACGACCTGCCCTTGACAAATCCATGCTGACTATTCCTGATCATGTCAAACCTCTCCAAATGTTCGTAAATCTTGTCCCTCAGAAGCCTCTCCATCAGCTTACCAACCACTGAGGTCAGACTCACCGGTCGGTAATTTCCCGGGCTATCTCTGTTCCCTTTCTTAAAAATAGGAACTACATCCGCAATCCTCCAATCCTCTGGAACCTCTCCCGTCTCCATTGACGACGCAAAGATCATCGCCAGGGGCTCTGCAATCTCTTCCCTCGCCTCCCACAGTATCCTGGGGTACATCCCATCTGGTCCCGGCGACTTATCTACCTTGATAGAATTCAAAAGTTCCAACACATCCTCCTCCTTAATATTCACGTACTCAATCCTTTCCATCTGCTGCAAATCCATAACAAAATCTCCCAGATCGGCTTCCACCGTGAATACTGAGGCGAAGTACTCGTTAAGTACCTCCGCCATTTCTTCTGGTTCCACACAAACCTTTCCCCCCTCACCTTTTATCGGTCCTATCCCTTCTCTTCTTATCCTTTTACGTTTCACAAATTTTAGAAGGCCTTGGGATTCTCCTTAATCTTACTCGCCAAGGTCTTCTCATGACCCCTTCTGGCTCTCCTAATTTCCCTTTTAAGTTCCCTCCTACAGTCCTTATACTCCTCAAGATCTTTAACATCTCCTAATTCCCTGAACCTCTTGTACACCTTCCTTTTCTTCCTGACTAGGTTCAACACATCCTTTGTGCACCACGGTTCCCTCGACCCACCAAAACCCCCTCGTCTCATCAGAACGTTGTCATTCAGAGCTCCAGACACACATTCCTTGAATATCTGCCACCTTCCTTCGGTACTTTTCCCTAAGAACGCCTCCTTCCAGTTTATTTGTCCAAGTAACTTCCTGACTTCTTCGTATCTCCCCTTACCCCAGACAAACACCTTCCTAGCCTGCCTGATCCTATCTCGTTCCAACGCAATTGTGAAGGAGATAGAATTATGGTCACCATATCCAAGATGCTCTCCTACCGAAAGATCCATCACCTGCCCTGGTTCATTCGCCAGTACCAGGTCAAGTACAGCCTCTCCCCTCGTAGGCTTGTCCACATACTGCGTCAGGAAACCCTCCTGAACACACCTAACAAACTCCTCCCCATCTATACCCCTTACCCTAGGGATATTCCAGTCGATGTTTGGGAAATTGAAGTCTCCCATCACGACAACTCTGTTATTAAAACATCTCTCCAGAATCTGTTTCCCTATTTGCACTTCAACTTCCCTGTCACTATTGGGCGGCCTATAGATTACACCCAGCAAAGTTTTTGACCCTTTGCTGTTCCTAACTTCCACCCACAGAGATTCTGTAGACAATCCCTCCACGACATCCTCTTTCTCTGTAGCCATGACACTATCCCTGATCAACAGTGCCACGCCACCACCCCTTCTGCCACCCTCCCTGTCCTTCCTGAAGCACCTGAAGCCTGGCACCTGAAGTACCCAGTCCTGTCCCTGAGACATCCAAGTCTCCGTAATGGCCACCACATCACAATCCCAAACAGCTATCCACGCCCTAAGCTCATCTACCTTATTCACTATACTCCTTGCATTAAAATATATACACTTCAGCCCCTCAGTCTGGGCATTTCCCATCTCCACCACCTGTCTAACCTCCCTCGCATACTGCCTGCGGTCCTCCCCTACCTGGGAGCGAACCTCCTCCGTCCCAGTTTCCCCAACACAGTTCCCTCCCCCCATCCTTTCTAGTTTAAAGTCCCCCCGGTAGCCTTAGCCAGTCTTCCCGCCAAGATACTAGTCCCCCTGGTATTTAAGTGCCACCCGTCCCTACTATAGAGGTCCCACCTACCCCTAAAGAGGTCCCAGTGATCTAGGAACCGAAATCCCTGCCCTCTACACCAGTCCCTCAGCCACGCATTCACCCTCCACCTCATTTCATTTCTTCCCTCATTCTCCCTTGGCACAGGCAGCAATCCTGAGATTACTACCTTTGCTTTTCTCTTCCTCAGCTGCCTACCCAGTTCCCTATAGTCCTTTTTCACAAGTGCCTCCCTCTTCTTACCTACATCAGTAGTACCTATATGTACTACTACCTCTGGTTCCTCACCCTCCCCTTTCAGGATGTCTGGGACCCGCCCAGAGACATCCTGGATCCCAGCCCCAGGGAGACAAACCACCATCCGCGACTCCCTTCTACGTCCACAAAAACACCTGTCTGCGCCCCTCACTGTGGAGTCCCCTATTAATACTACCTTTCTGCTTCCCTTTTTGATTTTTTGGCTCACTGGCTCAGCTCCAGAGAGCTGGCCATCGCTTCCTCCCTCAGATGAGCTGTCCCCCCCAGTAGTACTCAGGCCGGAGTACTTATTTTGAAGGGGGACATCCACCGGAGTGCTCCCCATCACCCGTGTTTTCCCCTTCCTAATGGTAACCCAAGTGCCCTCATCCCGTTGCCCTGGTGTGACTACCTGCTGGTAGCTCCTTTCTATAACGTCCTCACTCTCCCTAACTAGCCGAAGGTCCTCGAGCTGCATTTGCAGCTCCTTAACCTGGTTTCGTAGGGCCTGCAACTCCACACACCGAGCACAGGTGTGGATGTCTGGCAGGCCAGGAGCCTCCAAGACCTCCCACATGTTGCATTGGCAACAACATACAGGTCTCACACTCATATTTACCCCTTACAGCAACCCAAAGGAAAAAAGGAAAAAAAAACTTACAACTTACCTTATCTCTTTGGCCCTGTGAGCCAAAGCACTTACAGCACACACAAATACAAAAGCAGTCTTACCAGCTCTCAGACAGAGCCCCTCTCTCTCTCTCTCTTTTTTTTAGGTTAGGGGAGGGGGGAGGGCTGGGATACTCTACCCGTGTAGAGTATCGGGAAACCCCTCCGGTCTAATTTATAGTCGGGTAAAAAAAAACGCGACCCGAGTGCCCTCGCAACTACTTCCGGGGTCAAACCGGGGTCAAACTTAAAAAAAACAATCAAAAAAAACCCACTAAAAAATAAAGTTAGTTTCTAAAAGAAAAAGTCGCTTTTACTCACCCACAGCTCTCCACTCTCAAATCGCAGCCTCTCTTCAATGCTCCCACGGAACAATGAGCTGTAAAATGTTTTAAA